>NC_133334.1:47926438-48168938 GCF_042186555.1 Aquarana catesbeiana | reverse complement strand
TAGCTCTCTATTCTTAACCTTTTAGCTGGGAGCGTGAGTTGAGTCGGGGTTTTATTACGCCGTAAATGTACATTTGTCCATGTATGTGCAAAGGTAAGTTTACAGAACAGGAGTAACATTGAGATGATTGTCACAAGAATATGACCGTTTTCTTTTAAATGAAGGAAGGAAGGATACAAATTGGCAGCGACTGTCCCTGTTTTTTTTTTTTTTTTTTCCTCTACCTCGATTACTTTTATTAGACCCCTGTGTGTTCTATCAGATGCTGATGTCTTTATTTTTCCTCCCAGATGACTAAAACTCAGGTGGAACCAGAGAAGCCAACTGAAAGCAGTACGACAGTGCCACCTGCCTCCAAGCCAAAACGAGAGGAGAACCCACAGGTAGGGTCACAATGAAAGTTTCCTAGGCGAGGAGAGGCAAGTTCAAAGAATTTTTCAACTCTATGGTAACGTTTATTCTTTCCCCATTTTTTTTTTTTTTTTTTAGAAACTCGCCTTCATGATGGCACTAGGTTTGCTTACATATGACCACTTAGAGGGTAAGTCCAGGAAGTACACTTTTAAATATGCCAACTGAAGCCCTTGTGTATAAAACGTTTTTTTTTTTTTTTTCTTTAAAAACATGTCATACTTACCTGCTCTGTTGCAGTGTATTTGCACAGAGCAGCCCAGATTCTTCTCTTCTCGGGTCCCTCTTTGGCTCTCCTGGCCCCTCCCTCCTGTTGAGTGCCCCCACAGCAAGCGGCTTGCTATGGGGGCACCCGAGCCGAGTCACAGCTCCCTGTGTCCATTCAGACACGGAGCCATGGCCCAGCCCCGCCCTGCCCCCTTTCTCTCCTGATTGGCTAACTGATTTTGATAGCAGCGGGAGCCAATGGCACCACGCTGCTGTCTCAGCCATTGAGGGGTGTCCCGGGCAGACGAGACACTCGTGCAACATCATCGCTGGAGAGAGGTGGGGCTCAGGTAAGTATTAGGGGGGCTGAGGGGGAGCTACTGCACACAGAAGGTTTTTTTTTATCTTAAAAAAAAGTTTGCAGTTTCAAACCCTTTAGTGTCCTGACGAAATTGCACAGAACACCTCCAGGTTGCCATATTGCATGGAACTATTTGACCGTTTTAAACAAATTTCAGTGACTGCAGATTAAAATTGAAGATTTTAAGAACAAATGAAAAAAGGTTTGTGTAGCAATTTTTCAATGCTTTATTAAAGGGTTAGTTTGTCTTTTCCAAAAAACTGCCTGTACAGATGAGTGACATCTGTAGATGAAAACAAGCTGTGCAGCATTGACTGAAATGAAATGATTTCCTTGCTATAGGTGTAGGTCATATATAATCACCGGCCTTTTTATTAGGTACACCTGTTCAAATGCTTGGTAACACAAATTTCTAATCAGTCAATCACATGGCAGCAACTCAATGCATTAAGGCATCTAGACGTGGTGAATACTTGCTGAAGTTCAAAACGAGCAACAGAATGGGGAAGAAAGGGGATTTAAGTGACTTTGAACATGGCATGGCTGTTGATGCCAGACGGACTGGGCTGAGTATTTCAAAATCTGCTGATCTACTGGGATTTTCAGACACAACCATCTCTCGGGTTTACAGAAAAAGGGAAAATATCCAGTGAGCGGCAGTTGTGTGGAGGAAAATGCCTTGTTGTTGTCAAAGGAAAATGGGCAGCCTGGTTTGAGATGATAGGAAGGCAACAGTAACTCAAATAACCACTCATTACAACCAAGGTATGCAGAATACCATCTCTGAACGCACAAAACACATCGAACCTTCAAGCAGATGGGCTGCAGCGGCAGACCACTACACCAGGTGCCACTCCTGTCAGCTAAGGACAGGAAACTGAGGTTACAGTTCGCACAGGATCACCAGAATTGGACAATAGAAGATTGAAAAAACATTGCCTGGTCTTAAGAGTCTCGATTTCAGCTGCGACATTCAGATGGTAGGGTCTGAAATTGGTGTGAAAAAACATGAAAGCATGAATCCATTTTGCCCGGGAGATTCGCTTCATGGATGTGCAGCCAACAAATCGACAGCAACTGCATGAGGAATGTTTCCAACACCTTGTTGAATCTATGCCACGAAGAACTAAGACCGTTCTGAAGGCAAAAGGGGGTCCAATCTGGTAATATCAAGGTGTGCCTAATAATAAAATGGCCGATGAGTAAATACAGTGCTCTGAAAAACTATTTTCCCCCTTTCTGATTTTTTCTTTTTTTGCATATTTGTCACACTTAAATGACTCAGATCATCAAACAAATATTATATATTACACATAGATAACCTGAGGAAATACAAAATGAGGATTTCATTTAATGGCAAAAAACTGTCCAAACTTGCCTGTCCCTGTGTGAAAAAGTAAGTGCCCCCTTGCTAAATCATGAATGAGCTATGATTAACTCAATTTTTCGGAAAGCAAAGTTAGATTTCACTTGGCACACCCGGGTCTGATTACTGCCAGGCCTGTTGAATCAAGAAATCACTTGCATAGAAGCTGTCTAACAAAGTGAAGCATGCTAAAAGATCTCAAAAAGCAACACATCATGCTGCTATCTAGAAAAATGTAAGAACAGATGAGAAACAAAGTAACTGACATGTATCAGTCTGGAAAGGGGTACAAAGCCATTTCTAAGGCTTTGGGACTCCAGCGAACTACGGTAAGAGCAGTTATCCATAAATGGAGAAAACTTGGAATAGTGGTGAACCTTCCCAGGAGTGGCAGGCCTACAAAAATTACTCCCAAGAGCATGATGACGACTCATCCTGGATGTCATAAAGAAACCCAGAACAACATCTAAAGAACTGCAGGCCTCACTTGCCTCAGATAAGATCAGTGTTCATGATTCAACAATAAGAAATAGACTGGGAAAAATGGCATCCATGGGAGAGTTCCAAGGCCAAACCCACTGCTGACCAAAGAGAACACAAAGGCTCATCTTACATTTACCAAAAAACATCTTGACTATCCCAAGACTTTTAGGCAAATATTCTGTGGACTGATGAGACAAAAATGTAACTTTTTGGAAGGTGTGTGCGTCCTGTTACATCTGGCATAAAACTAATACAACATTTCATAACAAGAACATAATACCAACAGTCAGACATGGTGATGGTAGTATGAAGATCTGGGGCTGCTTTGCAGCTTCAGGACCTGGACGACTTACCATAATTGATGGAACCATGAATTCTGAGCTCTACCAGAAAATCCTAAAGAAGAATGTCCGGTTATCAGTTTGTGACCTCAAGTTCAAGTGCAGCAGGACAATGATCCGAAACACAACAGCAAATCCACCTCCAAATGGTTCAAACAAAGCAAAATTTAGGTTTTGGAGTGGCCTAGTCAAAGGCCAGACTTGAATCCAAATGAGATGCTGTATCATGACCTTACACAGGCCGTTCAATGCTTGAAAACCCCCCAATGTGGCTGAATTAAAACAATTCTGCAAAGAAGTGTGGGCCTAAATTGCTTCAAAGCAATGTGAAAGACTCATTTCCAGCTATCACAAACGCTTGATTGCAGTTGTTGCCGCCAAGGGTGGCTCATCCAGTTATTAGGTTTAGGGGGCAATTACTTTTTCACATAAATGCCAGGCAGGTTTGGACAGCTTTTTTGCCTTAATAAATGAAACCATCATTTTAAAACTGCATTTTGTATTTACTTGGGTTATCTTTGTGTAATAATAACATTTTGTTTGATGATCTGAGTCATTTAAGTGTGACAAATATGCAAAAAAATATATATATATCAGAAAGGGGGCAAATACTTATTCACAGCATTGTATATGTCATATAGCCTGGCCTGAAAAAACTCAGGATGTTGCTAAGCAAGGCCTAGCTATTGCTCGCATGCGTTTTCTCTTCTCCCTGTGATATGCTGTAGCTCTGAGCTCAGAGTTTGAGCAGTCACTCCGTGAAGGTGAGCATTGAGAGCTGTGCCTCTCTTAGCAGGGAGTTTTCAGGTCAGACTTTGAGTTCTGTAAATGGCTTATATTTAAAATTAGACACTTTATTAATAATTTAAAAAAAACTAGAATCCACATGATACAAATAATACACAAGATAATTTAAAATAATACGAGACACCACGTGATACCCCCAAGAAGTATGATGCCATATAGTGGAATATCTCTGGACTGTACAATCAATGTATCCACGTATATAATTCTTCAAAGGTGGGGGGTACCACTTGTCCTCATCTATGAGTAAAAATTTTGCTCAACATGTTTTAAGACCACAAAGTCGCTTCTTGAGGAGCTTGAAATATCTAATTGGATAAGAATATATCTTACGTTTAAATCGTACATATATATCATACTGTAAGATCAACGTGAAGACATGCTTTCAATGTCAGTAGAACTCGCTTGCAACACGGACACCAAAGTTGCAGTACTGATCCCCAGAGCCGTCCGGGACACCCCAAGTCAGCCACAACAACAGCTCATATGCCAAAGTGTGGGGGGGGGGGGGGGGACACACAGGGTAGCTAAAATAGTATACAATACACGTAGGTATATGTTCTAGCTGGTGAAATACAATTTTAAGTATATCTATATTCCCACAAGTATATACTTACACAGACGTGTAGCAAATAACTAGTGGTACTGTGATTATAGGTCCTAAATTCCAAGAGGGGACCTAGAAAGTATTGGTAAAAAGGGGTTCAGGCTAGGTAAAATACAAAAAAACTCCTACAATGCTCTCTGAATAAAGCAGAGCCACACTGTATACACTGAAGAATTGTATACATGGATACACTGATTGTACAGTTCAGAGATATTCCAATATATGGTATAATACCTCTAGGGGGTATCACATGGTGTTTCGTTTTATTTTAATTGTCTTGTGTATTATTTGTATCATTTGAATTCTATTTTTTTTTTTAATTATTAATACATTGTATAATTTTAAATATACGTGCCTTTAGAATCCTGCATGAAAAAGTTTGCCATGACATGCATTTGGAGCAAGTGCAGGAGCTCCTCTGTTCCCACCCACCTTGATGTACCAGTGCAGAGGTAGACCAGAGCCTTAAAGTGGATGTAAACCTCAGACATGACATAGGAACAAAGCATATCCCTCTATTAGTGTGTGCTTATCTCAATTAAGAGCACTAAGTGTCATTTGTCTGCTGCCTCGTTCCTCTTCTGACAAGTTTTCCTGACACCAAGAGAAAAATGGTGACAGCGGAGGGACCTCCAGCTGATTGACAGCCTCAGTTCTGTTCCTGTGTGCTGTGTGAAGGGGGGATGTGTCCCTTCCCTCCAATCAGCTCTCAGAACTCTCCTCACTGAGCTCTGCAGAGTGTAACTTCAACTTTCCGCCCTCCTTTTTTCTGAACTCTCAGACAAACTTTATAATAAAGCACTTTGAACGGATGTAGAGGATGGGGCGGCAGATAAACAGATACAACTTATGTAGGAGGATTTGTTTCATCTCTGTATGGCTTGAGGTCAGTCACGCCACTAGGTACATGTAAGAATTTATGAACACTTTAAGTGCTGCTGTGTGCAAATCTGAGAACCGAAGCACAGACCTTTCACCAGCAGAGTCCCTGCGAAAAATGAAGCATAGGGTGATGTGACATACAGCATTTCATGGGTTGTTCAGTATTTTACATTTAAGCTTTGTACACTACCAAATTTCACATAACTGCACTGCATTATGACTCGTGTTAATATTTTTCCAAATGTCATTTTTTTCCCTCTGATCATCAGAAATTCAAAGTAAAAGACAAGAGAGGAAAAGAAGAACAACCGCCAACCCAGTGTACAGTGGGGCAGTATTTGAACCTGAGGTGAGTGTTTTCCTTGGGTGTATGGATGCAATTCATATTTTGTTACAGTTCTAGAGAACATAGTTTGTGCAGTGTGCAAACTGTTCAAAATGTGTGATTAAATGTCTGAGCTAAGTTGCAAAGTTGTCAGTTTTCCCCCCGTCTTATAACTCTTCCTCTGTTTTTATTCGCTGTTAAAGAAGGAATGTTGGATGTGGATAGTGTAATTTTATATAGACGTTAAACAGGAACTAAACCCCCTATACTTTATTGCTCAGTTCACACCACATTCAGTCCAGTTCGTTTTTTTTTTCTGCATCAAAAATGCATAGAAAGTAGGTTATATGGTTTTCAATGGCATAGTTCACACCAGTGCTTGCAGTTCCAGAAAAACAAGTAGAACATGCTGCATTTCTCCTGCACTGGACTGTACTGAAACGCTGTAAAAAAGTCAAAAACGCACCTAACTGCAGCAAAAACGCACTTGAACACATAAAAAACGCATGCAGAAAAGCATCTGGATCGTATCCGGACTGTGTTTCTATGGTGTGAACTGGCCCTGAAGGCGGATGCTGCCGTCTTGGCCTCTGATCTTCATTTGCTATGGTGCTGTACATGTGACACCCGCCATTTGTTGGCTTCACAGTTTGGTTGAGAAAACAAGCAGCTGTGGTAGTTCTCATTCATTCATTCATGACATATTTTCAGTGCAACTGTTTTGAGAAATCGTTTGGTTCCTCTTTTGGTTTTTCAAAAGTGCAATCTCTCTTGCAGATGTATCAGTTACAGGAATGAGAAAAAAAAATCAACACTGGCTGGGGTGCTTAGAGTGATTAGTTTTATTAATTTATGTAAAACCTAAATTCCCCCCCCCCCCCCCAAAAAAAGTTGCTGTAACTGCTTAAAAAGTGTGAGCTGGAGTTTGGCTTAAGTTTGTCAGTGTATCTAAATCTGCTAATACATCTAACACTCCCTCCCCGAACCGACAGTGCTGCTGTCCAAATGTGCCCCCTGTGCTCTTTTATCCAGAGTGGAGGCACTCTAAGGCCCCTTTCACACATGCGGACCGTTCATTTAATCAGTTCAGTCACATCAAAACAGATGACGTATTTGTCAGTTTTTCGTACATCCACCACCAATGAAAAAACGTATGAAAAATGGACCGTCAGTCTGTTTACATCTGTTTTTCGTCCAATCCGTTTTTTTTAACGGATGAAAAATAGGACTTTCATCCATTCAAAAAAACAGATGTTGTAGGAAGTGGATGAAAACGGATGAAAATAGATGATCTTCCGTTGTCATCCATTTTTCCATAGGAATGCATTGATGTCCGTTTTTATTCATCATGGATGGATGAAAAACGGACAAATGGGTCCGCATGTGTGAAAGGGGCCTAATATAGTAGATGTGCTACTGGCTGAATCACCAGGTGAAAACAGAGGGGGGGAAAAAGGCCAAATACTTTCACAGACTGAGCAGCTGCTGTAATTTGATGTACTTGTCATTCCAGCAGCAAAAATCGGCTGATTCTCACTGCTGAAATCTGGTGTAAGTGGCTGAATGGCTGTGTGGAGGAGGCGTTATTGTCCCTTAATTCACAGAACAATCTCACTCCAGTGCAGTGTTAAAAGATCATTTACTTTCCTGGTCTAAGGGCATAACATTACCACACTGATATGTTGTTTTCTGTTAATGAACTGGCCAGTGCACCCCACTGTTATTTTGTACATTATTTTTTAATGATTTATATATCAGTTTTTTGCAGAATTTACTGTATTTTACTTTGAATTGGCTCTTTTTGATGATCATATATATATAGATATATCTATATATATATCTATATCTCATGTGATGACCATTAGAGCAGGGGTGTCAAACTCCATTTCATTGCGGGCTGCAGCATTATGGTTGCCTTCAAAGGGCCAGTTGTATCTGTAGGACTATATAAATGTATCTACTCTTTATCATAATAAATAATTGCCTCTGAATTTGATCAGTACTTATTTTAGTAATAGCATGAAAGTTCTTTACCTAGTTGTAACGTTGCGTACTTACCTAGGTGGATGCAGCATCTGTCCCCCGGTGTCTCTAAACTGAGAACCGAGTGATCAAACACTGCCGATCGCTCGGTTCTCACAGCTCCCTGAGCAGAGATCTGCAGACTGTCAGTGGGGAGCTTTCTGCTCTGCCTCCTCCTCGCTCAATGGAGCGCTGGGCTCTGGAGGGGGTGGGGGTGGCCGACTCAAGCTCTCAGCGGCTCACTGAGAGGCTGAGCTGGGTGTCTGGCGGATCCCAACTCCATGGTCATGATGACGCATAGCCTGGACCGACTTCTGTGATGTCAGCAGAGAGCAGATTTCAGCCCGCCCTCTGGGTCCAACTGTTTACCCAAGTCTCTCTCTCATTGGAGATGATACGATCTCACTGGGGGTTTCCTAGAGGAAGTGATTGAGGAGTAAAGTAAAGATATTAATCCCGGGGAATGGTGTTTAGCTTTGCAGATGGTTTCAAAGGGGGTCAAGGTGTATGGGGTAGGTCGGACCTTTGTGAGTTGTTGGAGGAAGTGTTTAATTTGAAGGTAACTATAATGTTCCCAAAGGGGGATATCATGAGAAGATCTGAGAACATTGAATGTTATTATTCTCGTAGGGGTGAACAGAGAATGAATGTCAGTGAATCCATTATCCGTCCACCACGAGAATTGTTTAAAATTCTCACAGCTGGGGGGAAATAAAAAGCAGGGAGTAAGACGCAGTAATGGTAAGTGGGGGGATAGTAGTCCTGCCGAGAATTTAACAGAGTTCCATAGGTGAAGAGAGTGTGCCATTATGTGGGGGGAGGGGAGCCAGGGTACAGAGGAAATGGGAATGGGGTGATATTCGACCAGATCAATAATGGCCCATAGCGGCATTTAGTGGGGTTATGTTCGCTGCCGTGTAGTATGCCTGAAGATTGGGGACCGAAAGACCTCCGTTGATCCGCTGAGCGTGCAGAGTCTGCTTATTGATCCAGGGTCGTGTGGCACCCCAGACAAATTTCAAGAGCTTGCGTTGGTGAATTTATAATATATAGGAGGCGATTAGGACTGGTAATACTCGAAAGAGATGCAACAGCTTCGGGAGGTAGGTCATACGTACTGCAGAGATCCTGCCCAACCAGGATAGTGGGAGGTGGGACCAGGAGGATAGCATGTCAGTGATTTTTCTAAAGAGAGGAGGGTAATTGGCCTGGTACAGTCTGTCATATTTAGGAGTGAGACGTATACCCAGATAGGGCAATGAGGGGAGCCATTAAAATGTGAAATTAGCTTTTAGTGAGGTCAGTTCTGAGGAGGAAAGGTTTACGGATTTTGCCTTAGATTTAGTAGGGTTAACGTGTAGTCCCGAAAGACGCAAAGGTCTCCAAAAGAGAAAATAAATTAGGCAGCGAGGTTCTGGGTACTGACAGAGTCAATAGGATGTCATCTGCAAACAAGGAGATCTTATGAGCAGAACCTTTCACTTCAATACCTTTTTATATCTGGATGAATGAATCACCTCCACCAGCGGTTCCATAGCCAGGACAAACAAGAGAGGTGAAAGCGGGCAGCCCTGTCGAGTGCCCCTCCGGATAGGAAAAATAGAGGATTCAAATCCGTAGTATTTAATTTTAGCCTGTGGGGCATCGTACAGTGCTGCCAGCCAACTAAGAAAGGAAGTGCCAAAGCCGTAGTGGCGGAGTACTGTCATGAGATAAGGCCAGGACAAAGTGTCAAAGACCTTGTTCACATCCAGTGACAAAAGCATAGTTTCCAGGGAGCAGTTATGGGCAAGGTGCTGCAATTGAATGATTCTCCTAATGGCATCCCCTGCCTGTCTCTACGGTACAAACCCTACTTGGTCTTTTTTAATTAAACAGGGGAGAAAGGAGTTCAACGGTTGGCCAGAATTTTGGTGAGGATCTTCATGTCAACATTTATTAAAGATCTAGGTCGGAAATTGGCCCAAGAGGAGTGATCATGTTCAGGTTTTGGCAACATAACTATATTAGCCGTCAGAAGATCTGGCGAGAAGTTCTGACCATTGTTAATGGAATTAAACATGGCCATCAAGGGAGAGGCTAACACGTCCACTAGCTTTCTACAGTAAAGTGCTGTAAAGCTGTTCGGGGCCCGGCCTCTTCGCTACTTTTAAGTCCTTAATACAGATTCAGATTCTTGGATGTCACGCGGTCCATAAGGTCCATATGCGCCTTGGATATGGTGGGCAGCGAAATACGCTGCAAATAGTCTGCCATATCCTGGTTGTTGGTGAGGTCTTGGGCAGAGCATAAAGTAGCGAGTCTATGGCGGAACTCGTCCAGTATCCGGACCGGGTTGCTAGTAAGTATATTATGTCGGGTGCGTATAGTAATAGGGGTGGGTTTGGGGTAGAAAGCACATAACCTTTTGGCCAGCATCGCATTTGGTTTATTCTCTTTAATATTCCAATGTTGGCGAGACCAGCACAGTGCGCGCTTTGCCTGATCGGTGAGACGCAAGTCTAACTCTGTGCGAGCTTGGTCCAAAAGTTTACGGTTAGCAGGTGTGGGGGTCTGTTTAAAAGCTGTGGAAGGGATTCCATTATCCAATTTGGATAAACACTGGATATCTGGATAATATGACCCCTGTGCACAGCCTTATAGGCCCCCCACAGACAGAAGGAGTTGAGGCGAAAATATTCTACAGACGTCTTTAACCGATCTTCCTGAATGGCGATTTTGTTCATGATCCACAAGGAATCGCAAGGGTTATGCACTAAGGACCAGCAGACCACAAGAAGAGGATCGTGATCCATTCAGGGGGCCGCAAGAATAGACACCGACTCTATTGAAGGGAGATGTTTTATAAGCATTATCATATGGGCGATTCTAGAGTGAGAATGATGTGGGTGAGAATAGTATGTGTAATCTTTACTTAGTGGGTGCAATTCTCTCCAGAGGTCTACCAGATCATGAGAGCGTAGGGAGTGGGAAAAATGTTTTGCTGCAGGTGAGGCAGCCACCCTTTCTGAAGGGTATTTATACAGTACAGGATCCAGGGCCACATTCGAGTCCCCTGCTAAAAGCAGGGTACCTTTTTTGGTGAGATGTCAATAGGGAGCAGACATGGGATAAGAAGGGTCCTGGGTTAGAATTGGGGGCATAATAGGTCATTATGGTAACTTCTGCATCCTGAATGGTACCCATGAGCATGAGGTATCTACCATCGGGGTCTGCTATCTGGTTAATGCACTTAAAAGGCACAGATTTGTGAAAAGCTATCAGAACTCCCCTCTGGTCGGGCCGTTAGCCATAAACACCTGGGGGTATTGGGCATCAAAATACTTGGGGCTGGAGGCAGAGAAAAAATGAGTTTCCTGTAGACATGCTATATCTATACTTTGTTTTTTAAAATACTTAAATACTGTCACCCTTTTTTGTGGCGAGTTCATACCTTGAACATTTAACGACAACCAGTGTAGCGTCATGGTGGAAAAGCAGTTAAGAGCTTACCGTTGTCACCGGATGCAACCATCCGCGGACTCAGAGAAGGGTAAAGAAAAGGGAGATCGTGGGGAAAGAGAGAGAGGGTAGTAAAAGAGAGAGAGAAAGAGAAGCACAATAAGGCAGAGAACAAATTTTGATAAAGCAATAGTGCAACCAACCAGGGACCCACCAAGAGGTTGGTGGTTGGCTAGGACCATATTCCTACGCAAGTGCCGATACTGTGGGGGCGCAGTAGTCTACCGGACCCATTCGGCTTGCTTAACCATTTAAACCAAATAAAAATGCATAAAAATGAGCACTTAATATAACGTAATATATTAGACACAAACTATTAAAGAGAAAACAGTAATTTCTGGCTCAAATACAAGATTGGGTTAGACCCATTCCAGGCTCCCCGGGCAAGGCCCCAGGAGGGGTAACTAGCATAAAAATTGAGCAACTTAGGTGCTGATATCAACTACCTATTGGGCAACTGTTGTGGTAAATAAAATCAACCAGTGAGAATGTGCAATCTGATAGGTCAGAGGTCATCCATGATGGCCAGAAGGAATAAGGTCACAGTCCGTAGACCAAAATGGGCAGGAAGTGGACCTTTAACCTGAATGAGTAACAACTAGCCAAGGATGAATCTGAGACATCAGCCAACTCCTCAACCGTGGGCCACCCTCCCCCCCCGTTCACCATCTATCAAATTGGGCGACCCAGGGTGGCGGTCCCACACTTGGCAATGTTGGCCACTTTTAAAGTAAGGCAACAATCATGTGTGCGTTAAAATTGTAAACAAAAAAAAATTGAAGGAAATAAAATAGATATATAAAAATTTAAAACCAACAATGCGGCTCTAGTGACTGCGGGAAGATGGAATCAATCTCAGTAAGCTTAGCCAAAGTGGGCTATGATGTGGAAAAAGCCTGAGAAATAACTCAGGCCCAAACCTGGAGGATAGTTCAGTTCCCCAGCCATTGGGGACATCCTGGAAGCGTTGAGCTTGAAGGGAATGGAGGACCTGGGAGCCTTGTTGGGAACCGAGGGTGGGAGGACAAGGAGTACGTTTCCTCTTGTGATGGAGGGAGATCCAGTTGTAGGTCCTGAAAGTGGCGTCTCAAATCAGGCAAGGAGGATGCTTGAACTTGGCGACTTCGATGGGAAAAAGAAAGCTTAAAGGGGAACCCCCACCTGTATTTAATACCTTGGGTTTGCAGGATTTGGAGATATGGTTTCAAGTTCCTTCTTTTTGCAATCGTGACTGGGGATAGATCTATAAACAGCTGGAGAGAATGGTTTTGAAAGGAGAGATCCAGATGTTCCCTCGCCGCTTGCAAGAGTCTCTCTAGTGTGGTAAAAGTGGAACTTTATAATGACATCTCTGTGAGGGCCATCTGTAGGTTTGGGTGCAAGGGATCTATGAATGCGGTCAAATTCCAGGAGTTCCAATGGGATCTCAGGTGCCAATTTCTGGAAGAAAGCGGTGGTTGTGCCTTGCAGGTCGGTAATGACCTCTGTAATCCCACGGATTCTGAGATTGGCCCTGTTTTCAGAGTCCTCCAGCTTGTCACGCAAGCTGTTCAAGCTCAGCATTCATTTTGTCAACCTCATCCTCGTGGCCCTAAATCCATCCGTTGTTCAAGCTGATAAAAGAAAACAAAAGTCGCCCACGGGACTTTAAATGAGGTGTAAATGGTGATCAAAGGGTAGACAGATATAAAAGTACAATATTTTATTGAGAACAACATAATCCATAATAGGACATGAGTATGGGTGAACAGGTTCATAAAACAGCAACATTGCATAGTAATCCTAAAACACAGCCATAGTATAATAGTAATACATGTAGTACAGGTATGCATAATACATCTCTAACCCGACGCATTTCGCAAGCTTTCCTCGCTTCATCAGGGGCTGATGTGCATATCTGCTGTCTGTAAAAACAGATTAAAGTATATAATTAGAGTATCGGTTATGATTGGATAGAAGCAAGAAGCCAGAACCGATCATCCCAGACTTACTTGTAAGACCAAGGCTACAGACACTGAACCCAGGCAGGGGTCGGCAGAAGGCATCTCCCCCGGGAGCTGAAGAGACCGAGGACCCAGCCAGAGGACCGAGGCCGGACGTGGGGGGCAGCATGGCAATGAGAAAAAGAGAGGAGAGCGTGGACCCAAATTGTTCCCATATGTCCTGCAGGGCAACTCACTGTGTGGAAATACAAATGTATGGTAATATAAGGTTTTAAGGTCTTGAAAGTATAGAGTACTGTGCATCATAGCATCAAGTGCGGGATATAATGATGAACAAGGTCTAAAGTAATGGCGTTGGCACTGTCATAAAATAATGGCATTGGTACTGTCATAAAGGTATGAAATAGAATATGCCCGAGGTGTTCCGCAGAGCAAAGAGAAAAAAGAGGGTACAGAGTGGGGGAGTGAATGAAGGAGAAAGGGGAAGGAAGGGACAAAAGAAGGTGAAGTGAGGAAGTGAAGTGAGGAAAAACAGAAAGAAGAAAAAAGAAAAGAAAAAAAGAAATGAAAAAAGGAGAAAAAAAGAGAGAGAAGGGAACAAGACCAAGAGGGAGGGAAGAAACAGAAAAATGGGGAAGTGAAGGAAGATGAAACACAGTGAAATAGAGAGACAAGATATTAATGGTATAATAAACTGAAATGCTAGTGGTTCCATGTGAAAGGAAGAAGGGAGTGAAAGAAGTGTAGATCTGGGGGGTCAATCAGAAACACAAAGTGAGCAAGTGAAAATAGGTACACTAGGGGTTCAAAGTGTACATGTGGAGATAAAAACAAAGTGCCTACCAATGTAGTGGAGTGTCCCAGCTAGGTGTTGGAGAGGAGTAATAATGGAAAAGTTTGCCATGCTGACACCACCCGCCCTTATACCCGGACATCCGCCGAGTTCTCCGCCCCTAGCGTCATGCGTCAGCCGGAGCAGAGGGGATCGCAACGCGCTCGCCTCACAGAGGCAGGCGCCCGCGATCCCTGGCCACCGCCTGGATGACACGTCCCGCCCATCAGGGAGGGGGATACCGCTCGATTGCGGGCATCCCCAAGTGGGCGTGGAGAGGCATGACGCCGATGCACTGGTGGCCCCGCCCCTCCGGGAGCCAGAGAGACGGGGACAGCTGGGGAAATGAATCCCAATTTGTGCATTGCAGCTCAAAGAGGATAAAACAGACCGCCCAACCCAACAGGGGCGCAGTGGAGGATCTAGGTCCCGCAAGTAAATGGTCAACATAAACTTGATAATGGTAAAAAATTATATATACCAGCATGTCATTAAAGTTCAATAATGACAAGACCACTGTAACCCATATTAGATCTAGGATCAACATCAGACAAAGGGCATTATGGTGTCTTCCACCTGGGTACAAATTGCAAAGGAAATCTGAAAACTGACCCCTAACATAAACCACCTCCATCCCTAATATCAAAGAAAAAAGAAAACAAAAGTCGCCCACGGGACTTTAAATGAGGTGTAAATGGTGATCAAAGGGTAGACAGATATAAAAGTACAATATTTTATTGAGAACAACATAATCCATAATAGGACATGAGTATGGGTGAACAGGTTCATAAAACAGCAACATTGCATAGTAATCCTAAAACACAGCCATAGTATAATAGTAATACATGTAGTACAGGTATGCATAATACATCTCTAACCCGACGCGTTTCGCGAGCTTTCCTCGCTTCATCAGGGGCTGATGTGCATATCTGCTGTCTGTAAAAACAGATTAAAGTATATAAGTAGAGTATCGGTTATGATTGGATAGAAGCAAGAAGCCAGAACCGATCATCCCAGACTTACTTGTAAGACCAAGGCTACAGACACTGAACCCAGGCAGGGGTCGGCAGAAGGCATCTCCCCCGGGAGCTGAAGAGACCGAGGACCCAGCCGGAGGACCGAGGCCGGACGTGGGGGGCAGCATGGCAATGAGAAAAAGAGAGGAGAGCGTGGACCCAAATTGTTCCCATATGTCCTGCAGGGCAACTCGCTGTGTGGAAGCTGATTTGTACGCTGGCCTAGCTCTTTAAGGCCTCGCATGAAATTGCATGAGAGGAGAGCTTGCAAGAGGCTATGGAGATTTCATCTCTCACAATGGAACGGAACTTGGCCAGCATTGCATCTGAGTTATGCAGGTCAGGGCTTGCCAGGTCTGTAGGGAATTGCTGCAGGCTGTCTGAAGGGGAAGCTGGGCCTGCTGCAGAGAGCCTCGTGGTGTCATCAGGCTCAGGAGGTTCGGGCGCCATCTTGCCTCTTCCCACTGCAGGAGAAGCTTTGCTCTGTTTGTTAAATTTCGTTTTGGTTTTCTGCGAGCGGTACATACCCGCGGGTGCCTGGCGATATCCGATGTCCTGGGGGCCCGGTAGATCGTGTCTGCGGGGGAGTAGTGCTCTGTCAGCCGGGGATGTAGTGTCCGGTTGAGCGGAGCGCAGGGATTAGGCAGCCATATCCTGCGATCGCGCGCATGCGCCCTCCGACAGCTTGTAATTCTCGAACTTCGAGGGCGCTTCGGGTACAAGCAGATGGCTCTACTGACAGTCTGCAGGAGCCTGGCATTGCACCCGGGATCTGCTGATTGTGGATGCAGTGCTTTAGAGGCTCCTAAGTAAAAATAAATAATTGCAAAATATTTATTAAATTTTTATAAAGGTGAGCTTAGCCTTTAAGAAGGCTTCTAACTTTGACAACTTAAGGTCCTGTCCCTATAACTAACCAAAGCCAGAAACTCAATCGATAATGAAGGCTCTCTTATTGTACTGTTGAGGGACAAGATTGTGCTGGCACAAATTGAGACCTCTGTGTTTTTTTGTCTATTAGCTGGATTATCAAACATACCAGCAAAGTCAATTTAAACCAGGGCATGCATAAACAAGCTAAACCTTTACTGGGGAGGCCAGACAATTGAAAGTGGCATTTTTCTGATTTAGCATTAATATGTGAGTGTTGTTTCAGATACCAAACCCCTCTGTCAGTAGAAATTTTATATATGAATTTTTGTTTTAGGTTGGAGGTGTTCTTTATCTCTGACAGTCGATGTTAACACAATGCCAATAGACTTTTTTTTTTTTTACTTGCAGCGTAAGAAGAGTGCGGTGACGTACTTGAACAGCACAGTGCATCCAGGGACGAGGAAGAGAGGTATCCTGCACACCCCTGTGCTATCGGCTTCACTTTCCTCTTGCTCTTTTTCTGTTGCTTTTTCCCAGCATTGTGTACTTTTCTGCAGCAGCAGTGGGGCCTGATTGAATGTGTGTGAGTGTGCTGGTCTTGTGTTACTAACATTCTTACTTACAGAGTGCTAAAGGATAAGGAAGGCTAAAGAATGTGTCATGAAGTAATACATATGTAAAAGCTGACAATCTGTGAAAACCTAGCCAGCATACTGGTATTGGGGCATTATGGTCACTTACAATGTAGCCAGATAGCTGTATGCACCCTGGGAATTGGAGGACATCTGCTTCTAGCTATGAGTTATCACACTGGTATAAGGCTTTGTAAGATATGTTGATGTCAATCCAATCCTAAATACAATTTTAGAATGGAATACTTCTAAACACCTCTTCAGTAAATGTATCTGCATATATTTGTTAGAACACAGTTTTTCCCTATTCGTAGGTGAATTTGTGCCTTCCATGGCAGGCGGAATTTATCAAGTGAAGAGCAGTACGAATCCAACATCGGTGCTACATATTTTTCTAATCATTCCCTACATCGCATACTACTTGTTCCAAATGTGCTATTAGTTAGGTCATCAAGATCCCAGGGACACAGTCACATCCTGCTCTGTACAACTTGTATCAGAAATGATATTACTGTCAGTGAGTTCACGGGGACCCCTAGGGTCACACCACCTCAAAATTCCCTTTGCGCTTAGAGCTGTTATTATATTTCAGATCCCAGACAATAATCTTCCAGCATAGGACATATTGAATTTTTTTTTTTTTAACCAAGCATGTGTTTTTTTTTTTGGGGTTTTTTTTTTGTATTATGAACCTGTATTAAATCTTAGACCTGAACTACACACTCCTGCCTTCAGCCATGATCTGCGCTGCTGCAACTGTACATTTCTATGCATTAGCCAGCCCCGAATTCTGTCAAGTAGGTGCCCATTCACTTCTGTGAAATCCCTGGTGCCTGATGGTTATTGGTTGCTTGATGTTGTGGTGCAGGTTGAAGTATGTACATGTGCTTCATACTTAGAGTTGCTGGGATCACTCTGGGGTTGCTACAGGGCAAGGAGCAGAAGTGGAGAAGGTAAATAAAGGCACTGAATAGTGCCTTCTACACAGTGGGAGTTTCATTTAACTCTTTCATACATCCACACTTGATGAGCTGTCAATTGGTCTGAGATACCCCTTTAGCTATTTACAAGGCAGGGGCTGTCAAGTCTACCTGCTTGTAGGTAGGTGCAGGGGCAATAACATGCACGGTCCCAGCGCGACATAAGAACTTGTATTGAAATAATTTAAAGACTGTTCACAATTAAGCCCATGGGAAGACAACCCAGCTGGGAACACTCATAGGTCCAGCAGCGTGTAGAGAGGGGAAGAATGTGGCCTGGCCATCTGGTGCAGGCAGGTGTCCACAGAAATTATGAGCCCTACTCTTTCACTTCTCATTGGGAAACTTTCCCTCCCTCTAATTCTGTCCCTGCTGTTCCCACTTGCAAAATGCCCCTTGCCCCAAACCTAGGAGCCAGGGCCTTAAAAGGCTCTGCCTGACCCAAGATGGCTGCTAGAGTCACATGGGGTGCCACCATGCAATGGGACAGCTTCCCGAGTGACCCAGGAAACCACAGAGAAACCATGTTCCTTTCGACTTCCTCTCTAACTGGACACCACCTGCAATGGAAAAAGCAGAGTGCACCTGCCTACGTGCTTCCCATACCATTTGGCATTAGGGGATTCATAACAAGGCTGGGAACTGCTGAGGCATACCACATTTTTTAAAGGGCCCCCTTTCTAATGCTAAAGGGTTTGCCAGCACATGTTGTCATGGCTGGCACATTCACAGAGTGTGTATTTATTGTGTTTTTATAAATATAGTGAATGTGTGCAGCCAGCACATTTTCATAAATATGATCAAAGATTTAAAGTTTATCTATAGCCAAAACTTTTCAGTTTTTGATATGAGGATAGATTAGAATACCTGTCAGGTTTTATTAGAGAAATTTCTTCACTTCCTGTCTTGTAAAAAGGTTGTCTGCAGTGCAGGAATCGAGGAGACCTCTTTTTTTTAACAGCAACACAGAAGTAAAAATGCTTTTTATATGTTAAAGTGGATCTTCAGTCTGCTTTGTGAATGGTGTTGCCCCTTTATGCCACATGTGCAGATGGGCTTGTGGGCTCTATCTGGCTTTCGGGACTTGGCAGAGCCTGTCAGCGCATCTGCACACATGCTGTGGAAAAGACACACACACACGAGGATTGGAAAGCTTTCCAGTTTTAGTATTGGCAGTCTTTGTATGTGCACGGCAAAAACCTGTGTGTGCACATCTGCACACATGCCAGGGGTGATGACAAGGTCTTGCCTAGGTGAGCTAAAGTGCTGCTTTACAGCACAAAAAAAAATAGACTTGATTGCTAAGAGATGGAAGGGGGAGGAGACCGAGGAGGACTGTTTTTCATAGGAAGTTTCCATCTTCTTCTGTGTATTAGCTTTTGGCCATCTTTGTTGGCTGGCATTGGATGCTGTCATTCCGGCACACATGTATCGGGCTGGTCACGCGCAGCTCAGTTTACATGCTGGGAGACACTGCGAACAGGCAGGTAAGTGTAGTTTGTTGCAGAAGAGAGATTGCATGTCTGATCTGCAATACAAAATCTGCCTGCTCACAGTGAAAAACTGCAGAACTTTAGTTCAGCTACACTTGTATTACCAAAAGAATTGATCATTCTTCCAGAAGCTCATTTGTGAGGTCAGGCACTGATGTGGATGGGAAGGCCTGGCGCGCAGTCTCCACTCTAATTCACCCTATCGGGTTGAGGTCAGGACTTTGTGCAGGCCAGTCAAGTTCCTCCACCCCAGACTAGCTCATCCATCTCTTTATGGACCTTGCTTTGTGCATTGGTGCGCAGTCATGTTGGAACAGGAAGGGGCCATCCCCAAACTGTTCCCACAATGTTGGGAGCATGAAATTGTCCAAAATGTCTTGTTATGCTGACGCCTTAAGAGTTCCCTTCACTGGCACTAAGAGGCCAAGCCCAACCCCACACCATAATCCCCACTTCACCAAATGCTTTGGACCAGTGCACAAAGCAAGGTCCATAAAGACATGGGTGAACAGGTTTGGGGTGGAAGAACTTGACTGGCCTGCTCAACCCGATAGAACACCTTTGGGATTAATTAGAGTGGAGACTGCGAGCCAGGCCTTCTCGCCCACATCAATGCTTGACCTCACAAATGTGCTTCTGGAAGAATGATCAAACATTCCCATAGGCCCTCCTAAACCTTGTGGGCATCCTTCCCAGAAGCGTTGAAGCTATCATAGCTGCAAAGGGTGGGCTAACTCCATTTTGAACCCTGCGGACAAAGACTGGGATGCCATTAAAGTTTATGTGCGTGTAAAAGCAGGTGTCCCAATAATTTTGGTAATGTAGTGTATAAGTAGGGGAATGCTCTCGGCTTTTTGCAGTTTGTTTTTCTGTTGCAGATTTTCCCTCTCGTGCAGTCTAGTAAAAGGTTTTCCCAGAACTAAAAGTGGAGATAGCAGTAAATCTGACAGGGGTTGTAGCCTGTCCCCATTCTGTTCAAAACTAATGAAAAAAAGTTTTGGGTATACAGTATATCACAAAAGTGAGTACACGCATCACATTTTTGTAAATATTTTATTATATCTTTTCATGTGACAACACTGAAGAAATGACACTTTTCTACAATGTAAAGTAGTGAGTGTACAGCTTGTATAACAGTGTAAATTTGATGTCCCCTCAAAATAACTCAACACACAGCCATTACTGTCTAAACCGCTGGCAACAAAAGTGAGTACACCCCTAAGTGAAAATGTCCAACTTGGGCCCAAAGTGTCAATATTTTGTGTGGCCACCATTATTTTCCAGCACTGCCTTAACCCTCTTAGGCATGGAGTTCACCAGAGCTTCACAGGTTGCCACTGGAGTCTATTCCACTCCTCCATTATGACATCACGGAGCTGGTGGAGGTTAGAGACCTTGCACTCCTCCTCCTTCCATTTGAGGATGCCCCACAGATGCTCAATAGGTTTTGGGTCTGGAGACATGCTTGGGCAGCCCATCACCTTTACTCTCAGCTTCTTTAGCAAAGCAGTGGTCATCTTGGAGGTGTGTTTAGAGGTCATTATGTTGGAATACTGCCCTGCGGCCCAGTCTCCGAAGAGAGGGGATCATGCTCTGCTTCAGTATGTCACAGTACATGTTGGCATTCATGGTTCCCTCAATGAACTGTAGCTCCTTAGTGCCTGCAGCACTCATGCATCCCCAGACCATGACACTCCCACCACCATGCTTGACTGTAGGCAAGACACACTTGTCTTTATACTCCTCACCTGGTTGCTGCCACACACGCTTGACACCATCTGAACCAAATAAGTTTATCTTGGTCTCATCAGACCACAGGACATGGTTTAGTAATCCATGTCCTTAGTCTGCTTGTCTTCAGCAAACTATTTGTGGGCTTTCTTGTGAATCATCTTTAGAAGAGGCTTCTTTCTGGAACGACAGCCATGCAGACCAATTTAATGCAGTGTGCGGCGTATGGACTGAGCACTGACAGGCTGAACCCCCCACCCTTTGAACCTGTGAAGCAATGCTGGCAGCACTCATACATCTATTTCCCAAAGACAACCTCTGGATATGACATTGAGCACGTGCAACCAACTTCTTTGGTCGACCATGGCGAGGCCTGTTCTGAGTGGAACCTGTCCTGTTAAACCGCTGTATGGTCTTGGCCACCGTGCTGCAGCTCAGTTTCAGGGTCTTGGCAATCTTCTTATAGCCTAGGCCATCTTTATGCAACAATTTTTTTTTTTTCAGATCCTCAGAGTTCTTTGCCATGAGGTGCCATGTTGAACTTCCAGTGACCAGTATGAGAGAGTGAGAGCGATAACACCAAATTTAACACACCTGCTCCCCATTCACACCTGAGACCTTGTAACACCGAGTCACATGACACCGGGGAGGGAAAATGGCTAATTGGGCCCAATTTGGACATTTTCACTTAGGGGTGTACTCACTTTTGTTGCCAGTGGTTTAGACATTAATGGTTGTGTGTTGAGTTATTTTGAGGGGACAGCAAATTTACACTGTTATACAAGCTGTACACTCACTAGTGCCATTTCTTCAGTGTTGTCACATGAAAAGCTTTAATAAAATATTTACAAAATGTGAAGGGTGTACTCTTTTTTGTGAGATACTGTAAATGCACTTTAATTTTTGTAAGGATGCTCCGTGGTCAGAAATGTTATGTTAAATGAGTATCTATTTCTGATCACTAGAGGGAGGTGTTTCTGAAAAAGAATTGCAATCTCTTAGTTTGAGCATTTGATTAAAACTACCCAGTGTATACGTTTCTTCTGTTGCTCTTCTAACTAGACCAGTGATTATACATTTCCCCAAGATTTCATTATGTTTATGGCCTTGCAGTAGTGCGAAGGCTTAGCTGAGATTTGTATAACCGTGCAATGCATTGTTTACTAACCACCGTGATGTATCTTCATTACTTTCCACTAATTCTGATCATTGGCTAAGAACCAATGTTGCTAGTTCCCAGGTACAGAAATGCATGCATGTAGCCCTGTGAGTGTGGGTATACACAAAGGTTTTCAGATTTTTTTATTTTTAATGTATACTGTATTATTGAACTGTGCCAGTTATGTGCATGGCAGCAAGTCATTCAGTGCGTATTCGTCAAAATAGAGAGATGTGAAGTACATTTCATGCACACATACAGTGATGGAGACATTCTCTACAATCTACAGATATTTCAGAGAATGGGTGAATTTTAACCTAGATAGTAATCCAGATCTTATCCAACATCAGTACCCAACCGTGCAAAAGCTCTTTTGGTTGAATGGGCACCGTTTCCCACAGACAACACTCAAATCTTGTGGAAAGTGTTTTGAGAAGACTATAAGCTAGTTATAAAAGGGAGGGGCAGTGCCATGTTAATGCTCATGGCTTTTGATTAGGATGTCCCAAGTTCATATGGGTGTGATGGCGGTACGGTGCAAGTGATTTGAGTGCACATGTTGTTCTTTGGAGTGTGCTCCTGACTGTGGCTATGGTTGGGAAATTCGAACGAAGTATGGCATGTCACTTTTTTCTAAACCTGCTATAATTTTATCCCACAGTCATCCTAAATATCCTGCTTTCCCTGATGCAACGACAGGTGCACTCTGAGTTTTGATTGTATTTGTGTCATTATTCTGCAGTTTTACTTTGTCAGCAGCATTTAGGGAGGGCAGTTTTCTCTACCAGTAGGTGAGCTTGCTCATGGGAACAAAACAGCAGGTGTTTCTCTTAAGTGTTTCATTGTCCATATTTGCTTTTTAGGACTTGCTGCCAGTTAGTGTTGGATAAAATGCTTCTCTATCCCCATCTCAGCAGATTGCAGAATCTTTGTGTCCCTTTTTCCCTTTCTGGAGACACAGCGCACCTGCTGTTTTCCATTTGTCCTGTATCTCATCACTTATTCTTATTAGCCAAATGTCTGCACCCCACACTGAATTTGTAGGTCTTTTGGATTACCTATTTCAATCTATACGCAAGAGATCATGCGATAGTCAAATTTTCCTTTAGTAAACTAGACTCATTTTTGAAAACTGCAGGGAATCCATTTATGTGCTTCAACAGCACATATTAGAGAGTGAATTTTTACGGGTACCATACAATTTATATCCACCAGACAGTATAAAGTTTAATTAAATAACTTCAATTTGGACTCCATTGTACAAAGGATCTATCTGTTTTTTTTGCCCAGTTCTTTATCTCACTATAAAGCAGTGTTTCTCCGCTCCAGTCCTCAAGGCATGTTTTCAGGATTTCCCTCAGATGAAACAGCTGTGGTAATTACTAAGGCAGTGAAACCGATCACATCACCTGTGCAAAATAATAGAGAGCCTGAAAACATGACCTGTTGGGGCGCCTTGAGGACTGGAGTTGAAAAATAATGCTCTAAACTACCCGTAAAGATGCCAACAGACATAAAATGATTATCCCTTGTCATGATCAGATGGAGATAGAATTGTATTTGGATGTTCTCAGAACTCCCTCCTGAATACCACTGATCAGTCTCTCTTGGGGAGGAGTCCATCAGAAAAGTTAGATTTTCTTGGGCGATCTCTACTGGTTGTATTTCAGACTACACCCCCCCCCCCCCATCCAACCCTTTCCTTCTTTAAATAAGCATCACCTTGCCAGCTTGGCATATTTAAAGCCTAACTTGAGGTTTTAGTGAACTTTAAATAATTTGTTTGGACTAGGCTGGTCCAAATGAACGGCTTCCTTCACTATTACATTCAGGTGACTGAATACAATGATTCCTCTGATTGGCTAAGGGAGAGAGGAGTGCAGGTGATGTCATGATTTCTACCTCAGCCAATCATAAGAAGCCCTATAATCATTCAGAAAACACCAAGCTTTGCATGAAGGGCTGAATAGTGTTCAGCCGACTCAGATTTGTTCCAGGAAAGGGACAGGAAGTTCCCATCCCACTGCTGAAACACAGCGCTGTATACTGCATGTAACCAATGCCACATACAGTGCACACAGCAACTGCACCTCTTACTGAGGAAAGTAGTTTGTTTGAACTTTGAAGTGTGAGGTTTTCAGAATTAGAGTGTGTGAAGAAGGAACAAATGGGTTGGTGAATACTTGCAACTTGGTTAAAGCTGAAGTTTTGGTATGGATATTTTTGGCATAGCTACATTAGTCCGGCTTGGACCAATGTAACTATGTATGAACCAATGGGCAATCCCTGTGCAAGATGGAAGTCACTGTAGTAAGCACCCGCTAATACAGTGATTGCCTTCAGCTTTTAAGTCCTGTGCTGAGCAGCTGTCATTCTGCTTAGTGAATATAGGGGATTGATCGTTCAGCACAGGTGTCATTCAGAGAACACACTGCATTTTCTCAATGAATGGAAAGCGCCCTCTGATTGGATGAGGCGGAGATCGCAAAGTCGCCACTCTGCTTTTCCAGAACTTTCAGGGTGTATTGTGACCAGCAGACCAATTTGCCACATCTCCATGGTCTAAACAAAGTTCTAGCACGTAAACCTCTGTTGCATGATTCACAAACTGCTGCCTCATGGGTGTCTTTGAAGGTTCTCTTTGATCCAGGTCATGATATGGGTAATAATAGTTAATTATGTTCAACTGACTTAGTTCTGAAATGTTTAGGGTGTTTATCTGTAAATCCAATTGGCCTCCTTAAGCCTCGTACAAACTACTATTTTTTTCTTTTTTTCGTTCAACCCAGCAGGTTGAATAAAAAAAAAACTCACAGCTCAGTTAGGAGCTGCTGTACTAACAGTCTGGTGTTAGTACAGCGATCTCCCCTGCTGTGCTATTGTGGTCTGACAGTGGACAGGCCCCTCTGCCAGAACACTCCGGTCAACGCTCGTAGCTGAGAGTGCTGATCGGGAGCCAGTCGGCAGACCATTTTCGGACACGACCCTTCGACAGAAGCCAGCCCAGCTGCCATACATATGGGCTGAATGTCGGCCGGTTTCTATTGAACCAGCTAATGTCGCCTGACATTCGGCCCGTGTGTACTAGACTTCAGTGCCAATAGGTGTCCTAAACCAGTGTGGTTATAAATGCTGGGGTATGTTCCTGATGCTCAATGGAACTTCGGCTGCTTGGATTTGTATTGAAACGTCTTCAGCGGTATAGAGCAGGTCCAGTTCAATGTGACTAACTACTACTACTCCCCCTGTGATCTCACTGCAGATGATCTTTCCCCATTACTGACTTACCATGGTTATTTCTCAGGAGTAATCCCAGACAAAAGATATATATTTCAGGGTACAGCTTAGGCACAATTAACGTTTTCACTTTTTGGGTTCAGGTCATCTTCAACAGCACCATCATACAGTAATATATCTGTAATGTGCCACCTGTTGCAAGTGTTTGCCTTTTGGATGCTCAGTCCAATGTTTGAAGTTGCCTATTCTGTTATTTGCATGTTCTCTGTGTGATTGGCTACTGCTGCTTTTTCTCCTGCTCACTGATTTTCTCCTGCCAGTCTACCAATTTACGTTTAACTGTCATGATAACAGCTATCCTTTTCACTTCTGTAATATTATATTGGTTTTCCTCATCTACTGCATAATTTCCTTTTCCATGCTAGCCAATGAGGAACACTGGCCAAAGGTATGTAAATCCCCCCATTTTTGTTTCTTTTTTTTGTTTTGTTTGTGTTTATTAACATATAGGTCGTCCTCCCAAATACAACACGGCCCTGGGTTTGAGCGCCCTGCCACCCACCTCCCCTCCATCCAGTCATCCTGATTCCCCTGAAAGCGAAAAGACCCAGATCACATGTAGTTTCCCTGCAAGCATCCTGCCTGTGTCCTTGCCTAATCCTAGTTCCACGGACGTAAGTAACTCCAAATGCAAAAGGGACTGTAAATCCAGAAGGGTCCTAATGTGTGGCGAGCTGAAAGACCCTTTGTCCTGGTATGGCCAGCAGCAGCATGTGTACAGGCAGAGTGGATTTGGGGGATCTCCTGTAATCAACCCTGGCCATGCATGCTTCCTGAACAGCCTGTTATACCTATTAATGCTGCTTATGTGGAGTGTGTGATATGATATAAAAGTGCAAATGTTTTTTACAGGTAAATTAATGTTGTTGGTACATGACTGAGCTTTCATTTAAAACTGTGTGAAGTATAGGTTGGGGACTTTGCAGATTAGGTTTCATTCTTTACATTTATAAATGTGTTTCCCAAAAATTGAGAAAATGTCTTCTCTAGTTCTTTAGGATCTTTCTAAAACTGCTTACTAGTTTAACCAGTGCTTAGTTTCTTTTAAAAAAAAAATTTACCTGCAGTATAATGTGAATGTCACCTCCTCCTCCTTTAGGTGCTGCTTGATTCTATGCTACTTTATCTTCCTAAACTGCTCTCTGCCCTGGCTTCTACCTCACCTAAATTGTACAATGTTCTTTTCTTGTGAAGTAACCTTTCTTTCATGGCCTGTACCTGTCATGTGAATAGTAAATTACCTTCTTTTCTTGTTCACTGCAAACTGCCTTTCCTCTTGTCTTTTTTTTTTTTTTTTTATCTAGTTTTATTGTTGCAAAATCTTTTAAACCTGAATTTAAGGGATTATAGCATTTACCTCCCTTTACTACAAAGGTTAAATGCTCATTAAGGGGAAGAATGATAATGTGGGGTACACACATTCAGCAGGCTAAACGAAAAAAAAAAAAAACGTATAGTTCGCCGTACTAATACAAGCAATAATATTGCGATCTCCCTCGCTGAGCTGTTGTGTTCTGACATGGGCCCAGATCCCCCCCCCCCCACCCACCCCCCCGCCAGCTGATCGGATGCTGGTTTTCCAGCATGCTCGGTTGACAGAAGCCGGTCAGGGAGCTTTACACACAGGCCGAAGGTCAGCTGGTTCCTGCTGAACCAACCATTTTTGGACGATTTTCAGCCCGTGTGTACCCAGCCTCCACAAAGCCTTCAGTTGGCTGTCACACGTTAATGTCATCAAGTAAAATGCAGGACCAATAATCTTGCATTGTATGTGAGAATGGTGAGGGGCCTACTCCAAGCTCAGAGCATCAGAAGAGGGGGAGTGAAGATTACAGTAAATATTACAGCTTATTCCTTTTCACCTAGAGTAGACCTAATGAGCAATAAACCCTGGCAAGGGGGCACCACTGTAAGGGTATTTTTGTGCATTTCCTGGAGATTTATTTTTTGCCTAACTTGGTGGTTGTCATACTGTAGATGTGATCACACAGTGTAATGTGGGCCTTGGGTGACTTGACAGTTGGGGGTCCCAAAAAGTGGTACACCGACACTTAGGGCCGCAACATAAAGGCTCGGTTTACAACTTCTGATGTGGGGCAGTAGATCTGCTGTGTTGATTTTGGAAGGGAAGGATGTAAAAATATTATTTGGAGATCATGTCCTCCTACTTGTGTACATTGCTATACTTCCTTTATAACACAGTGCTTCCAGAACGTATTCACAGCACTTCACTTTTTCCACATTTTGTTATGTTACAGCCTTATTTCAAAATGGATTAAATTCATTATTTTCCTCAAAATTCTACAAACAATACCCCATAATGACAATGTGAAGGAAGTTTGAAATCTTTGCAAATTTATTAAAAAATAAAAAACGAGAAAAAAAATCTCATGTACATAAGAATTCACAGCCTTTGCCTCAAAATTGAGCTCAGGTGCATCCTGTTTCCACTGATCATCCTTGAGATGTTTCTACAACTTGATTGGAGTCCACCTGTGGTAAATTCAGTTGATTGGACATGATTTCGAAAGGAACACCTGTCTATATAAGGTCCCACAGGTAACAGTGCATGTCAGAGCAAAAACCAAGCCATTAAGTCCAAGGAATTGTCTGTAGACAGGATTGTATCGATCCACAGATCAGGGGAAAGGTACAGAAAAATGTCTGCAGCGTTGAAGGTCCCAATGAGCACAGTGGCCTCCATCTGTAAATTGAAGAAGTTTGGAACCACCACGACTCTTCCTAGAGCGGGTCGCCTGGCCAAACTGAGCGATCGGGGGAGAAGGGCCTTAGTCAAGGAGGTGACCAAGAACCCAATGGTCACTCTGAAAGAGCTCCAGCATTTCTCTGTGGAGAGAGGAGAACCTTCCAGAAGAACAACCATCTCTGCAACCCACCAACCAGGCCTGTATGGTGGAGTGGCCAGACAAAGGGCACATGACAGGCCCAACTGGAGTTTGCCAAAAGGCACCTGAAGGACTCTCAGACCATGAGAAACAAATATCTCTGATGAAATTTTGAACACTCTGGACTGAATGGCAAGCGTTAGGTCTGGAGGAAACCAGGAATCGCTCATCACCTGGCCAATACCATCCCTACAGTGAAGCATGGTGGTTGCAGCATCATGCTGTGGGGATGTTTTTCAGCATCAGGAACTGGGAGACTAGTTAGGATTGAGTGAGAGATGAATTCAGCGATGTACAGAGACCTCCTTGATGAAAACCTGCTCTGGACCTCAAACTGGGGCTACGGTTTATCTTCAAGCAGGACAACGACCCCAAGTACACAGCCAAGATAACAAAGGAGTGGCTACGGGGCAACTCTGTGAAAGTCCTTGAGTGGCCCAGCCAGATCCCAGACTTGAACCCGATTGAACATCTCTGGAGGGATCTGAAAATGGCTGTGCACCGACACTCCCCATCCAACCTGATGGCGCTTGAGAGGTTCTGCAAAGAAGAATGGGAGAAACTGCCCAAAAATAGGTGTGCTAAGCTTTTAGCATCATACTCGAAAAGACTTGAGGCTATAACCAGTGCCAAAGGTGCTTCAACAAAGTTTTGAGCATAGGCTGTGAATACCTATTTACATGGGATTTTTTAGATTTTGCAAAAATTTCAAACCAACTTCTTTCACATTGTCATTATGGGGTATTAAAAAAAAAAACATCTTAAAAACCAAACTGCGCTTGTGTAAGTAATAGTGAAATAGCTGCAACAAATATTGTGAAATGTGACACAACAAAACAGTATAGAAAAAGTAAAAAGTTGCGCTTACAAATCAATAAATAACATGAACACAATAGTCAAAAAAAAATGCTATAATCCGTTCAGCAACAAGGGCTGAGTGAAGAAAGAAAAAAATTAGATGAATAGGCAATAATGCTTGTGCAAAACAAATCCAAAGAGGAATCCTCCACCTTTTTGTGTAAGCGTATCTAAGTGTATCTGCACTGAGCTCAGATTTCATTGCAAATGGACTTGTTCCTGGGAATCTTGAAAGAAGTGCATTTGCGACTAAACCGGTCAGGGGAGGATATACAGACCTGTCATCGCATTTGTTTTTTATCGATTGCTGCTGCTTTTTAACTTTCTTTGCACTGTTTTTGGACACTTGTTAAGTGCATTACCATTTGAATAAAAATGTTTTTTACACTATTGGAGCCCCTTGTTTTATTTTTGGTACCGCCGGGTTATCCGGATGATCTGAGCTCAAGACAGGAGGAACAGTTTGTGAGGCGCACACCATTCGCACTGTATCTTCCGTGGATTCATAACAGCTGGGATATCCAAAATGCCTATGTGACCTTCCATTATCAGAGGGTCCACAATCTGGGATAAGAGTACACCCTGACTTTATTGTTGTTGACTTCACAAGTTGGAGGAGTCCTCTTTGGATTTGTTTTGCACAAGAACTTTAGATTGATGCCTATTCATCTATTTTTCTTTCTTCACTCAGCCCTTGTTGCTGAATGGACTTGTATGAGCATTTTTTTGACTATTGTGTTCATGTTCTTTATTGATTTTTGATTGCAACTTTTTACTTTTTACATTATGGGTTATTGTTTGTAGGATTTTGAGGAAAAAAAGTGAATTTAATCAATTTTGGCATAAGGCTGTAAGGGCAAAACGTGGAAAAAGTGAATACTTTCCGGATTCACTGTATATCACTAAATAATAATAAACAACCTTCTTCATTGCTGCTTTCTATTTTTCCTTTTATCCGTATATGGCACAAGTCGAATGGGATAACCTAGTCCCTCTTGATACACTTAGATACGCTTACACTAAATACATGTTTTGCTCTGTTTTCATGTCTGTTGAGTTTGATCTGGAGCCATAATTTTAAAAGGTGTCTAATGGCATCTTATAGTTCTCTGGAGCTCCTGGTGGTGAGAGATCTGCTCTTGATTTCCACAATCTACACTCTTGTAATAAAAACCACAAGAAGGTCCAAGTCTTCTTTTATATTAGAAGACTTTAGTAGAAAATAGTCAACAACACTTGGGGCCCATTGAGACTACTGCTTTGTGGTAATTCAGCAACATTCATGTTAAATGGCATTCTAGCACACTAAGGCGATGCACTACACTGTTGCAGTACACAATTATGTGACATGTGGGATTTATTTACGTATTTTTTTGGGGGGGTTATATTGGCAGCCCACTATTTTCAATTGGATGCCTAAATGCAGGCTATGGCATGCTTTAACTCATTGCAAGAATGTAAATTATTATTATACAGGATTTATATAGCGCCAACAGTTTGCGCAGCGCTTTACAACATGAGGGCAGACAATACACTTACAATACAAATCAATACAGGAGGGATCAGAGGGTCCTGCTTACAATCTAGAAGGGAGGGTCAAGTGGAAACAAAAAGGTAATAACTGTGGGGGATGAGCTGATGGAAAAAATGAAAATACAGATGTTAGGTGTGGGTAGGGTAGGCTTCTCTGAAGAGAAGGGTTTTCAGGGATCGTCTAAAAGCTAATAGAGTAGGAGATAAGTGGACAGATTGGGGTAGGGCATTCCATGCGAGCATGGGAGGAGGTGACGAGGGAGCTAGAGAGCAGGAGGTCTTGAGAGGAACGAAGAGAATGAGTAGGTTGATATTTAGAGACTAAGCTAGTGTAGCTGGGGGCGAAATTGTGGATGGCTTTGTACGTAGTTGTTAGAAATTTAAATGTAATTCTTTGGCCGAGCGGAAGCCAGTGGAGGGATTGACAGAGAGTAGTGGCAGACACAGAGCGATTGGTAAGGTGGATGAGTCTGGCAGCGGCATTCATGATGGATTGAAGAGGTGATAGACTATGTAGAGGTAGGCCAATGAGAAGTGAGTTGCAGTAGTCGAGGCGAGAGATGACCAGCGAGTGAATTAAGAGCTTTGTCATTGGTTAGAAAGGGGATTATTTTGGAGATGTTGCGGAGGTTGAGGCGGCAGGATTTGGACAGTGATTGAATGTGTTGCTTGAAGGAGAGTTCAGAGTCTAGGACTACACCTAGAACCTTGGCGTGTGGGGATGGGCTTATGGTTGTGCCATCGATTTTGACAGAGCAATCAGGGGAAGGGGCATTTGGGGGAGGAAAAATTATAAGTTCGGTTTTGGATAGATTGAGTTTGAGGAAGTGGTGTGACATCCAGACTAATATATCTGATAGTAAATTAGTGATACATGAGGAGATAGAGGGAGTGGGCTGAGGGGTAGAGAAATAGATTTGGGTGTCGTCAGCGTAGAGGTGGTATTGGAAGCCATGGGAGGCTATCAGTTGATCTAGGGAGGCGGTGTGGATTGAAAATAGGAGCAGTCCAAGAACAGAACGCTGGGGGACCCCAACAGAGAAAGGAAGAGGAGAGGAGGAAGTAGAGTTGTAAGAACCGCTAAAGGTGCGGTTGGATCAGTAGGAAGAGAACCAGTGAAGTGTACAGTCACGGAGACCAAAGGCGTGTAGTTTTTTGAGGAGGAGGGGGTGGTCAACCCTATCAAAGGCAGCAGAGAGGTCCAGGAGTAGGAGTACAGAATAGTGTCGATTGGTTTTGGCCGTTAGTAGATTGTTAGTTTTAGGAGAGCAGTTTCTGTGGAGTTTTGAGGATGAAATCCAGACTGAAGGGGATAAAGAAAGTTATTATCAGTGAGGTGGACGCTCAGTCGGTTGTAGACCAGATGTTCGAGGAGTTTGGATAAGAAGGGGAGCAAGGAGATGGGGCGTAGGTTAAGATTGGATGGGTCCAGTGAGGGCTTTTTAAGTATGGGTCTGACAAGTGCATGTTTTAGAGAGTTGGGGAAGATGCCAGAAGAGAGGGAGAGATTGAAAATGTGGGTTAGAGAGTGTAGCATAGAGCCAGAGGGTGAACGTAGCATTTGTGAGGGAACAGGATCCAGAGGGCAGGTGGTAAGGTGGACATTAGCAAGTAGTTTAGCAACTTCGTCTGTAGTGGTGGGGTTGAAAGAGGGAAGTAATGATTGTGCCTGTGGGCATGAAGTGTAAAGTGTGGAAGGTATCGGAACAGTAGAGATCTCCGCGCGAATTGTATCAATCTTCTGTTTGAAGTGATTGGCGATCTCCTGGGCAGTGAGTGAGTTGGCGGGTGGAGGACGAAGTAGAGAGTTATCGATAAACGATCCCTCTTTGTTCCAAGCTGTCTAGAAATAAAGTCAGAAACTATGGGCAATGGGATCTCAGGATTGACATGGCTGACCGAAGTACATCTAAACTTGAAATATCACTTTTAGGTGGACTGATGCTTTACAAGAGTGTCTATTGCTTGCTGTTTAATTCTTGTTTCCTGTTTTCTAACCTCTAATCACTGACCTCAGCAGTGCTTTTTAAAATTGATTATCTTGGCATCGCTGGCTGTTTTCAGTAGAGTAGTTATTATTCTGTGGAGGTTCTCTGGAGTTTGTTCAGTGGCTGTCCTATTTAGTGGTCTCCTTCTCTCTGTATTATCCTGTAACTTTCTTTGTCTCACATGTCCTGCGATCTCAGGATAATTTTCCTTTAAGCAGTTCACTTTTTTTTTTTTTTTTACAGCCGTTCATTCCAATTTTGCAGGTGTGTGGCCCCAAACTCCTACTGTGTGCATTTGGGTCCGCACACCTGTTAAATTAGGAGTGTCTGCCTCGTCCCCATTTCAGATTTGTTGGTTGCATAAAATTGCTGTTAAAAATCCATTAAGGGATCCAGAGCTTCATTAATTTGTCTTTGATATCTGCCCGGTGCTCAGTTTTAGGGCTTTTACACACCAGCCTGCGGGGGCTGTTTGGGGGTGCAGGCTGGTGTTCATTGTGTAGTCGCAGTGCCTTGCAATGTACCAACACAATGCACTGTTTTTTTTTTTTTGTTTTTTTCTGTGAAATGTCACAAAATGATGTTTCATTTACTTCTATGCACCTAAGCAAAGCACTGAGATCATGTTTGCTTTTTTTATGCACTGCAACCCACCTGGTGTGAAGAGAACACATAGAAAACTATTGTTTTCTATGTGCCTGGCTTATCCATGCAGCTGAAGTGGTATAAACACACTTTATTTAATTTCACCTACTTGGAAAAAACTTGGTTTGACCGTTTAAACATCTGTTTTCATTTTGTAATCTGCGGTCTCAGCTGGCCACCAGACAGAATAGAAATGTTCAAACCAGGCTTGCTGACTGGTCAAACCTTGTACAGTGATAAGGCCTCATCATGGCCAACAGTTAAGCTAAAATGTATTAAGGAAGTATATCGGTAATGATTGTGTTTTGTAATCGCTGTTGTCTTTTTTTTTTCTTTATACATCTTTTTTCCTGCATTTGTATCTACTGAAGGAGCTTTTATAAAACTAGCGTATGCTGAAAACAGACAATATCTGCAAGCATTTTGTTCCCTGTAAATCGCACTCTGATTTGCGTTTTGCACATTTATTTTGTAAAGTTGTAAATAGAAAACTTGCTGTTTTGTACCGAGACACAGAAAAGACTGAGTTTTCAGCCTGCGTCACTTTAATGAATGCTCCCCAAAGATTCTCTCACAGATTTTCTGTGTTGAGGATTAGAAAACTAACTTTCTATCTAGAACTTTTCTGCCTGAACTTTTCTGCCTGAACTTTACACTCCATCTTTATAACATCTGAAGGACTTCTGCTACATTCCTGCTATAGATACTAATAGTGATTAGATGTATTGTGGCATTCAGAATAATATCCTGATTTCCTTGGTGGTGGTAAACTTTCTTCACGCCACTGTGCTTTATACTCCTCCATCAGCTTTTTTATCTCTACTACCTTGCTGTCCAAATACTCTTCTGCTCATTGCTTTGCTCTGCAGTGCACTAGTCCCTTCTGTGTCCCTTCTATCTGTCTATTCTGGAAGAACCCCTTCCCTTCCTCCCTCCCCTCCCCCCAGATCAGGAAATACTAATTGCAGCTCATAAAGCAGTAAAGAAGGGCAGTTGTCAGATTTTTGGGCTGACCCCTCTTTTCGCCTCCTCTCTCCTGTGACTCCTATAGGCTGATATCCATGAGGATTTTTGCAGCGTCTGCAGAAAGAGCGGACAGCTACTGATGTGCGACACATGTTCACGTGTATACCACCTGGACTGTTTGGAGCCTCCTCTGAAAGCCATTCCTAAGGGCATGTGGATATGTCCCAAATGCCAAGACCAGGTACCGTGTGATAGACAGATACGGGGAGCACTAAATAGCCCAATAGATTCCTAGATCTCCCATGAGCTTTGCCCCATGATTAAACCCCCCCCCCCCCCCCCCCCCCCGTCCTATCGCACTGCAGAATTGTATCTTCAGGTCTGACTGATGAGCAGCGCTGTCAGTATAACAGCCAAGTGTTACTCCACATCCCAGACCACACATTTCTTCACAGTAACACAGCCAAGTATGGCCTGTTAATCTGAATGCTGGTAAAAATTACCATTGTATTGCTAATGACAAGAGCCATTTATAAGCATTATTTTGAAAGTTTTCAAGGGTCATTCCATCCAAAACAGACTTTTTTTTGTTACAGGTGAATACTGGTGGACAGAATAAGAAAAAAAATGAATGTGTAGGTCTATTGCTAAACCTATACTTGTTATGTAAAGCTGTGTTAATAGCCTGGGATGGCAAAAAAAACTTGAGGTGAAGGGGTGATATGTATCTTTTTTTCTGGAGAAAAATTCTACTGAAGACTCAATTGTGCTGATCACATAACATAAAACCTAGGCATTTGGTTTCTGTTGAAGAGCACAGGATCTCAGATTGGGCCAGTTCTTCACTTGAGCAGATATGGTGTGGCCAAAGGCCTGGGTTTTTGTTTTATAGCTCATCAATGGAGGGAGCTTTGAATAGTGATTACTGCATGAAAAATAATTATAGCAGCCTCCAGCGACTCAATATTTGAACACTCTAGCAAGACGGTTTATACAAGTTTCATTAATCGTTTGAGTATGAATCTTAACCTTTCATGCACAAAGAAGGTAATGTTTGTTAACAATAATGCTAAGGTGGTTAGATGTTGGTCATTGACTTTATACATCTCTCCTATGCAAAAGTGTGTGTGTGTGTATGTGTATATGTTAGAAGGCTGGCCGCAGGCTAGCCTGTATTTGTAGGAGGAGTCTGAGGGCTATATACAGTGGGGACCTGACAGAACTGGAGAGGATCTGCAAGGAGGAATGGCAGAGGATCCCCAAATCCAGGTGTGAAAAACTTGTTGCATCTTTCCCAAAAAGACTCATGGCTGTATTAGATCAAAAGGGTGCTTCTACTAAATACTGAGCAAAGGGTCTGAATACTTAGGACCATGTGATATTTCAGTTTTTCTTTTTTAATAAATCTGCAAAATTGTCAACAATTCTGTGTTTTTCTGTCAATATGGGGTGCTGTGTGTACATTAATGAGGAAAAAAATGAACCTAAATGATTTTAGCAAATGGCTGCAATATAACAAAGGGTGAAAAATTTAAGGGGATCTGAATACTTTCCGTCCCCACTGTATATCCCTCCTCCTCCTCCATTAGATCCTTGTTTGTTCGTTTCTGGGTTCCCACCCACCCGTTCCCCCAATCTCATCATTTCATTTACATTTCATACTTATTCATTCAGGGTATGCCCTCTTTTAGGTATACTGACCAGCCAGGCCAAGGCACACCTCAGGACTTGGTAGTTAGGATTATCGCATTTCCAAGTGAAGACTCTGACTACAAATACTATATCTACACACACACACTGCCTTTATTCATACCCCTTGATATTTTTTCATGTTACAAATCAAAAACGTAAATGTAATTTATTGGGATTTTATATGATCGTCCAACACAAAGTGGCACATAATTGTGAAGTGGAAGGAAAATGAGAAATGGTTTTCAAAATTTTTTACAAATAAATATGTGAAAAGTGTGGTGTGCATTTGTATTCAGCCCCCCTGAGTCAATACTTTGTAGAACCCCCTTTCACTGCAATTACAGCTGCTAATCTTTTTGGGGATGTCTCTACCAGCTTTGCACATCTAGAGTGAAATTTTTGCCCATTCTTCTTTGCAAAATAGCTCAAGCTCTGTCAGATTGGATGGAGAGTGTCTGTGAACAGCAATTTCCAAGTCTTGCCACAGATTCTCAATTGGATTTAGGTCTGGACTTTGACTGGGCCATTCTAACACATGAATATGCTTTGATCTAAACTATTCCATGGTAGTTCTGGCTGTATGTTTAGGGTTGTTGTCCTGCTGGAAGGTGAACCTCCGTCCCAGTCTCAAGTCTTTTGCAGGCTAACAAGTTTTCTTCTAAGATTGCCCTGTATTTGGCTCCATCCATCTTCCCATCAACTCTGACCAGGTTCCCTGTCCCTGCTGAAGAAAAGTATCCCCACAACATGATGCTGCCACCGCCATGTGTTACAGTGGGGATGGTGTGTTCAGGGTGATTTGCAGTGTTAGTTTTCCTCCACACATAGAGTTTTGCTTTTAGGCCAAAAAGTTCAATTTTGGTCTCATCTGACCAGAGCACCTTCTTCTACATGTTTTCTGTGTCCCCCACATGGCTTCTCACAAACTGCAAACAGGACTTCTTATGGCTTTCTTTCAACAATAGCTTTCTTCTTCCACTCCTTCCATAAAGGCCAGATTTGTGGAGAGCACGACTAATAGTTGTCCTGTGGACATATTCTCCCACCTGAGCCGTGGATCTCTGCAGCTCCTCCAGAGTTACCATGGGCCTCTTGGCTGCTTCTCTGATGCTCTCCTTGCCTGGCCTGTCAGTTTAGGTGGACGGCCATGTCTTGGTAGGTTTGCAGTTGTGCCATACTCTTTCCATTTTCGGATTATGGATTGAACAGTGCTCCTTGAGATGTTCAAAGCTTCGGATATTTTTTTATAGCCTAACCCTGCTTTAAACTTCTCCACAACTTTATCCCTGACCTGTCTGGTGTGCTCCTTGCCCTTCGTGATGCTGTTTGTTCACTAAGGTTCTCTAACAAAGCTCCTGAGGGCTTCACAGAACAGCTGTATTTATACTGAGATTAAATTACACGCAGATGGACTCTATTTAATAATTAGGTGACTTCTGAAGGCATTTGGTTTCACTAGATTTTAGTTAGGGGTATCAGAGTAAAGGGGGCTGAATACAAATGCACGCCACACTTTTTACATATTTGTAAAAAAATTAGAAAACCATTTATCATTTTCCTTCCACTTCACAATTATGTGCCACATTTGTTGGTCTAACACATAAAATTCCAATAAAATACATTTACATTTATGGTTGTAACATGACAAAATGTGGAAAATGTCAAGGGGTATGAATACTTTTTCAAGGCACTGTATATACACTTATCAGCCACTTTATTAGGTACTGGGTTGGACCCCCTTTTGCCTTCAGAACTGCCTTAAAAAAAAAATCCTGCTCCCTTAAAGCATATTATACAGCAAAGTTCTTGTGCTGTGTAATTTGGCCCCCCGTATCACGTGAAATACCTGGCTGATCCTACCTTCTTTTGCCTTCCCCCTGTAAACTGACCACGGTTTATCATGGCTGCTGAGCCCTGACACCTTGATCAGTTTACGTGTCTCCATCATCCGCTGTGTCTCCCCTCTGCTCTCCCCTGCCTACTTGTCAGCTCCAGACACTACCCGCCCCCCTTCCGGCTGCTATAAAAACTATATCCTCCTTATACCATCCCATCAGTTATATAATGCTATGTATCCCAGTGCCTGTGCTGTATAAAAGAATTACGATTTCTACCCTATCTTAGAGTGTCTCCCAGCGCTCACGTGATTTCTTGGCTCTGTGCTCCTCTTCCCCCCTCCTCCAAGCTGACAGGGAGAGGAGAGAGCCAAGGAGTCATGTGAGCACCGGGAGACGCTCTAAGATGAGGTAGGAATCTTCATGGTTTTGGTGATGGGATGGTATTCAGGTGATATAGTGGCTTAACAACCACTAATACTTCGTGGCATAGATTCAACAAGGTGTTGGAAACATTCCTCAGAGATTTTGGTCCATAGTGACATGATAGCATCACACAGTCTCTGCAGATTTGTCAGTTGCACATCCATGATGCGAATCTCCCGTTCCACCACATCCCAAAGGTGCTCTATTTGATTGAGATCTGGTGACTGTTGAGGCCGTCGGAGTACAGTGATCTCATTGTCATGTTCAAGAAACCAGTGATGAGATGATTTGAGCTTTGTGATATGGTGTATAATTCTGCTGGAAGGAACCATCAGAAGATGGGGACACTGTAGTCATAGAGGGATGGACATGGTCAGCAACAATACTCAGGTAGGCCGTGGATTTAAACGATGCTCAATTCGTAATAAGGGCCCAAAGTGTGCCAAGAAAATATCCCCCACACCATTACATCACCACCAGCCCAAACCGTTTATACAAGGCAGGATGGATCCATGCTTTCATGTTTACGCCAAATTCTGACCCTACCATCTGAATGTCACAGCTGAAATCGAGACTCATCAGACCAGGCAACGTTTTTTTCCAATCTTCTATTGTCCAATTTTGGTGATCCTGTGCGAATTGTAGCCTCAGTTTCCTGTTCTTAGCAGGAGTGGCACCCAGTGTGGTCTTCTGCTGTTGTAGCCCATCTGCTTCAAGGTTTGATGTGTTGTACATTCAGAGATGGTATTCTGCATACCTTAGATGTAACGAGTGGTTATTTGAGTTTCTGTTGCCTTTCTGTCATCTCGACCCAGTCTGCCCATTCTCCTCTGACATCAACAAGGAATTTTCATCCACATAACTACCGCCCACTGGAAGTTTGCTATTTTTTGGTTCATTCTCCACCAACAACCTTCACAAACCAAAACAATCTTCACCAACAACCATATCACGTTCAAAGTCACTTAAATCCCCTTTCTTCCCCCAGTCTGATGCTCGGTTTGGACTTCAGCAAATTGTCTACACCACGTCTAGGTGCCTAAATGCATTGAGTTGCTGCCATGTGATTGGCTGGTTACCAATTTGTGTTACCAAGCAATTGAACAGGTGTACCTAATAAAGTGGCTGGTGTGTGTGTGTCTGTGTGTGTGTATACAGTGCCTTGACAGAGTATTCATAGCCCTTGAAATTTTCCACATTTTTCATGTTACAACCAAAAATGGAAATGTATTTTTATTGGGATTTTATGTGATAGACCAACACAAAATGGCACATAATTGTGAAGTGGAAGGAAAATGATAAATGGTTTTCAATTTTTTTTTTCTTTTTACAAATATCTGAAAAGTGTGGCATTCATTTGTATTCAGCCCCCTTTACTCTGATACCCTTAACTAAAATTTAGTGGAACCAACTGCCTTCAGAAGTCACCTAATCAGTAAATGGAGTCCACCTGTGTGTAATTTAATCTCTGTATAAATCCAGCTGTTCGGTGAGGTTTGTTAGAGAACCTTAGTGAACGAACAGCAACAGAAGCATCCAAGAGGCCCATGGTAACTCTGGAGGAGCTGCAGAGATCCACAACTCAGATGCGAGAATCTGTCCACAGGACAACTATTAGGCTGGGCATACATCATACAAGAGCAGTAGGGCAGATGTGAAAGGAGGTGTATTGGTGGGGCAGGAGAACAGGGGGAAGAGTGGTGGAGCAGAAGAGCAGGGGGGTACAGAGGTGGAAAAGATGTGCAGGAGGTACATTGGTGGGGCAGATGAGAAAGCGGGTTACAGTGGTAGGGCAGAAAAGCAGATTGGTTCAGTGTTAGGACAGATGAGAAGGTGATTCAGTAGTAAGACAGAAGAACATGGGAATACAGCAGTGGAGCAGATGTGCTGGGAGGTACAGTGGTGGGACAGATGAGAAAAGGGGTACATTGATGCTGCAGATGAGCAGGGGGATTACAGTGGTGGGGCAGATGTGCAGGAGGTACAGTGGTGGGAGGGATGAGAAGGGGGTTCAGCGGTGGGACAGAAAAGCAGAGGGGGTACAGTGATGGGGCAGATGAGGGGGGGGGGGGGTTACAGTGATAGGACAGAAGAGCAGGGTGGTACAGTGGTGGGGCAGATGTACAGGGGGTTACAGTGATGGGAAAGATGAGCAGGGGTAGTACAGTGGTGGGGCAAATGTACAGGGGTAGTACAGTGGTGGGGCAGATGTGCAGGGTAGTACAGTGGTGGGGCAGATGGGAAAGGGGGTACAGTGGTGGGGCAGATGGGAAAGGGGGTACAGTGGTGGGGCCGATGAGCAGTGTGGTACAATGGTGATGTACAGGGGGTTACAGTGGTGGGAAAGATGAGCAGGGGGGTACGTTGGTGGTGCAGATGAGCAGTGTAGTACAATGGTGGGGCAGATGAGCAGGGGGGTACAGTGGTGAAACAGATTTGCAGGGGGGACAGTGATCTGAGGTGTGGAGTTGCAGGAATTGGGGCTGATCTGAGGCGTGAGAGCGCAGGTTTTTAATTTCTCACTACTAAAGTAGTTTACAGCATTTACTATATAAAAAATCCTTTTCGTGATTGAGAGGGTGAAGTTGACATTGTTTAACAAAGTTTTTTTGTTATGAAATCAGCATGCTCACTTTCTTTGAAAACATTTTTCGGCACACTGTGCTCAAAAGATTGCCTACCCCTGGCCTAGGTTATCTTTATGTAGAGCAACAATTCTTTTTTCAGATCCCAATAAAATATTTATAAAAATGTGAGGGGTGTACTATATACACATACACCTTTAAAGTGCTGCAGAAAGTTATGTTGGCATATTCATATTGTAGTATGTATTGATATTATCACATTGGCTTTATGACAAATTGGGGAGCCAAGATGTATCACTGCTCCAAGCTAGCAGCAGATCCTGTACTCTGGAGACTTGGGTGCCAGTCACATTCATAAAGTTAAAGTATAAGTTAATCGTTCGTAACATGTTACACCTTTTTTATGTAGTGTGTAACAAGTTACTAACTGACCAGCCTCCTCTTCAATTCTCTTCAATTTTTAAAAGAATGCAGCCACAAAAAAAAAATGCAGGGCTCTGCCCACCTGGCTGCGTCATTCATTCACAAAGTTCTGTGAATGGGAGAACTACAATTACTGTAATCCATTGTGGCTGACAGGTTGTAGTTCTCAATGAACTATGTAACTACCAGGGCACCGGTGAGCTCTTGGTAGTTCATTGATCCTTCCTGTCACTCAGTAACTGCCTGCCCATATGATGTACAGGCAGACAGCTACACTGACAGTCTACAGAAGCCCGAGATTGCACCCATGCTCTGTTGATCGCGGGTGCAATGCTTTACAGGCTTCTAATAAAGAAAAAAAATGTGCATTTATTTATTGTACATCATGGGACACAGAGCCTTAAGTAATTACTTATTGGTTTATAGGCCACCTTCAGGAAGGAAGTTTACTCCCTATATAACCCCTCCTTCTCCTTCCAGCAGCACATCAGTTTTTTCGCCAGTGTCTAAGGTGTTGGTCACGAGTGAAGAAGTGCTCTGAGGAGCTCCAGGACGGATCCATGCTGGATTTAAATTCCTCCATAAAAAGAAACCAGATCCATCCAAACTGCCACTGAGGCCTAAAATGGATGGTACCTGAGACCTCATATCTGAAGCACGAGGTTTTGCCTGTAACGCCTCTCTTTGTAGGGCTGGACCCCAGGAACCCAGGGCTTAGCTTTTGCTGCATTACCTAAAGCTTCCTGATGGGGTGCTTGTACATGGCCCAAGGCAGTTGGAACCCTGTTTTGGGGACCCAGTCCTTGAAGGTTTGCTAAACGCAGCGCGCCGTGATGGGTAAAGGTTGGATTTTCTGTTAATTTAGCAAAATCCTGCGGCGAGGATAAGGTAAGGGAAGAAACTTGGGTATTAATAACATCTATGTATTTCTTCCATTAAAGGAAAAAATGTTGTCATGCCTTAAAATCTCCACTAGATGGAGTCTATGCACATACCTTACTCTGTTGTCTTTTCTGTTAGCTCAGTCTGTGTTTGCTTGTACAGCGTGTGGAGGGAGACTTGCAAGGTAAAAAAAGAAATCCGCAAAAAATGTCTTTTTCTCCCCCTGATGGGACCAGAGGGTTAGGGGAACAGCAGCGCTGCATCCCCCTTACATTCCCCCCCACTCCGTGGGGGATCCGGAGGTCCCGCTATTTTACCACTAAAAGTTTGTTACTGTGGCTGTATTTTTCAGATCTGTGCCTCTACTGCATTGCTCTAAACGCAGGTACCCTGAAACGTCCACACCAGGCTAAAAAGCAGGATAGTTTCTCCTCTGCTGATAAGGAGGAAGCAAGCTGCCTGCAAACACAGGGACACACGAGCTGTGGGACACGTATGGGTTGCAAAACGGGCATTCCTGATTCAGGAGAGACACACTTTTTATCCAGCACTAAGCTGAACTTTATAGCCGCTTTAAAAGTCCTGACTATTTTCAGCGATTTAGTGCAATTTGTATAGTGCCTCTGTTTTTGTACTTACGACTATGCCTGCCAAGAAAGACACCACAGAGACCAAAAAAGTAAAGGTTTCACCCCCAGACATGCAGGATCTCGAGCTGCATTTCCATGCTGTTATCCTCGCCTGAATTACCAATTATGGAAAGCCAGGGTGAGCCATTGGAACAAATTGATGGTGCAGCTGCCTCTCACATCTCAGCACCTGTATACGTTACTGAAGATGCCCTTTCCCTACAGGATCTGGAAGAAAGATTAGCGGCTTTAATTGCATCCTCCATTCAAATGGATAGGAAGCGTACTAGGTCCCCTTCCCCCACTTCAGAAACTTGGCAAGGGGAACAGTGTGCTCACGATGAGGTGTTACCCTCAGTTGATCAGGAGGAAAAACAAACCGATGATTCCTCTGCAGAGGAAACAATGGTAGATGAACCTTTTTCAGCCTCTCAATCTGAGAAATTGCTGATACAATCTCTTACAGAAATGGTTCGTTCCACTTTCATGCTGCCTCTAACAGAGTCTCATGAAAACTCGGCTTCTTCCTTGGGTTCTTTAAAACCTTCTCATCCTTTGCATGCGTTTCCTGCACATGCATTACTAGAACAGCTTATTTTTTCTGAATGGGATCACCCGGATAAGATTTTCTCCCTCCTAAAAAGATTTTCTCTATCCTCTGGAGGAGAAATTCTCCAAGAAATGGAAAGTACCAGCAATTGACGCTGCGATTGCCAAATGTGAATAATAACCTAACTTGTCCCGTAGACAATGCACAGATGCTTAAAGATCCAACAGATAAGAAGTTAGAATCCCTGCTAAAATCTTTTTGAATAGCAGGTACCGTCACTCAGCCCTCAGTCGCCGCAATAGGCATCTGTCAATCCCTAAAGGACCAATTTAAACAGGCCCTTAGAGAGCTTCCTGCACAACAAGCTCAGGATTTGGCTGAACTACCTAAGGCATTATGTTTTGCCATAGATGTCATTAAAGATTCTATTCACCAGACATCCCGCCTTACACTTGTGCATAGGCGTAGAATCCTGTGGTTAAAAAATTGGTCAGCTGAAGCACCATGTAAAGACCTCATAACTGGGTTCCCCTTTCATGGGGAGCGACTATTTGGAGAAGACTTGGATATATATATATCAAGACAATTTCTAGTGGGAAAAGTACTCTTTTACCAGTCAAAAGAAAATATGAACGCCCTTCATTTAAACGGGCTCTTCCCCCTGCGCCAGGGGCATCCGCCTCTAGGCAGTGGCGATGGCCTCCGCTGTCAGACTCTAGAGGAAAACCTCAGGGTCAGACACAGGCTCAAGAGAAGCCCTGGGGTAGGAAATCTGCAAAACAGAATCCTAAAGCCTCATCATGAACAGGCAACCCCCCTCACCAGGCGTTCCCAAAGATCCAGAGAAAGGACAATCTCTGTTTCAGACACTAGACCGATTAATATCTCAAGGGGTGATCAGACAGATGCCCACAAAAGAGCAAGGTCTGGGGTTTTATTCAAATCTTTTCATGGTACCAAAAAGCAAATGGAGACGTCAGACCCATTCTAGATCTAAGAAAGCTAAATCAGTTCCTGAAGATCCACTCCTTTCGCATGGAGACAATCAGGTCAGTTTCTATCCTTCTAGGAGGAGAAATTCTGCCTTCAATTGACATCAGGGATGCATATCTGCAGGTCCCTATATTTCCCGCTCATCAAAACCTTCTGCGGTTCAAGTTAGAACAGCAGCATTTCCAATTCATAGCCCTACCCTTCGGGCTAGCCACAGCACCCCGGGTGTTCACCAAGGTGCTGGCCCCACCTCTAATGCAATGATCTATTGCTTATAGATCAATCGGTGGCTCGTTTGGAGCAAAGCGTATGCACTACAACCAACTATCTGAAAAAGTTGGGTTGGATTCTCAACCTAGGGAAATCTTCCTTAATACCGCTAAAAAAGCTGGAGTACTTGGGTCTGATCATAGACACAGCCCAGGAAGGTGAACCGTATTCTAACTTGGGCAGAAAGGAATGTTCCATGCCTTTCGACAGTCTTCATTCCGGGAGTAGAGAATTTGCAGGTGGACTACTTAAGTCGCCAGAAGTTATTCCCAGGGGAATGGTCTCTTTACCTCGATAGATTTCTGCTGTTTGCCAAAGATGGGGGACTCCGGACGTACATCTTCTAGCATCCAGGTTCAACACGAAGTTAGTCAACGTTGTGGCCAGAACAAAGGATCCATTCGCATGCGGAACGGATGCGTTGGTGACCCCGTGAGATCAGTTCTCACTGATCTATTCATTCCCCCCTATTCAATTGCTGCCTCGACTTCTTTGCAGGATCAAGCTGGAAAGAAAGCCGATAATTCTGGTGGCACCAGCATGGCTCAGAAGGTCATGGTACGCAGAAAATCGTAAAGATAGCAGTGGAGGGCCCATGATCCCTCCCACTATGGCCAGATCTGCTCTCTCAGGGACCGATATTCCATCCTTCCTTACGGTCTCTAAGTTTAACGGCTTGGCTATTGAAACCCACATTCTAATGAAACGTGGGCTTTCCGGGTCAGTTATCTCTACCCTGATTAATGCTAGAAAGCCAGCCTCAAGAACTAGATATTATAGAGTCTGGAGGGCCTATGTTTTCTGGTGTGAATCCAAGGGTTGGCACCCTCGGAGATATATCCTAGGCAGATTTCTTGCCTTTCTACAATTAGGGGTAGAAATGAAATTGGCTTGAAGTATTATTAAAGGCCAAGCCTCAGCTTTATCGGTCTTATTTCAAAGACCACTTGCTACTCATTCTTTAGTCCGGGGCTTTATACAAGGGGTGACGTGGCTTAATCCGCCCGTCAAACCTCCCTTGAACCCTTGGGACTTGAACTTAGTTTTGTCAGTGTTACAAAAACAGCCATTTGAACCAATACAGCATATACCCTTAGTCCTTCTAACAAGGAAGTTGGTATTTTTGGTTGCTATATCCTCAGCAAGGAGGGTTTCAGAATTGGCTGCTCTTTCTTGTAAAGAACCATATTTGATTTTTCATAGGACAGAGTGGTGTTACGCCCTCGTCCAGGCTTTTTGCCAAAAGTAATTTCATGTTTTTTGCCTGAACCAAGATATTGTCCTGCCATCGTTTTTTCCAAAACCATGCTCCAGGGAAGAAAAGTCATCACTACATTGTCTTGATGTGGTGAGAGCAGTGAAAGTCTATTTAAAGACAACTGCTCAGATTCGTAAGACTGATGTCTTATTTATTCTGCCGGAGGGTCCTAAGAAAGGGCAGGCAGCATCGAAATCCACTATTGCTTAGTGGATTCGGCAAGGGATAATTCAAACTTCTGATTTAAGGGGTAAGATTCCCCCGTTTCAAGTTAAGGCGCATTCTACCAGGTCGGTTGGTGCTTTTTGGGCAGTGCATCATCCGGCCTCCATGGCTCAGATCTGTAAGGCCGCAACTTGGTCTTCAGTGCATATATTCACAAAATTTTATCTGGTGAATGTAAGGAGGTATGAGGATATTGCCTTCGGGCGCAGTGTACTGCAAGCAGCAGTATAGATCCTCAAGTCTGGGTGTACCCTGCGGGTTGTTTCTCCCACCCCTCAAGTGGCATTGCTATGGGACGTCCCAGTAAGTAATTAAGGCTCTGTGTCCCATGATGTACGATAAAGAAAATAGGATTTTTATTACAGCTTACCTGTAAAATCCTTTTCTTGGAGTACATCATCCCTCACCTCTTTTTTGGGATTTAAGTACCGTATATATCGGCGTATAACACGCACCCCAAGTTTAGGTGGGAATTTAAAAAAAAAAAACTTTTTAAGGGAAAAAAAACCTTACATTTAAATGCCCATCAATGCAGCCTTGTCAGTGTCATCTGCAGCCTTATCAGTGTCCATCTCCAGCCTATCTCCAGCCTTGTCATTGTCCATCTCCAGCCTTGTCATTGTCCATCTCCAGCCTTGTCATTGTCCATCTCCAGCCTTGTCGTTGTCCATCTCCAGCCTTGTCATTGTCCATCTCCAGCCTTGTCAGTGTAATTTGCAGCTTTGCCCAGTGATATTGCAGTTTAAATATGGCACCGTGTAATATTGTATTGCGCAGGCGCCGTGTCTTCGGATACTTTCGGCGTCCTTTGTCTTCTGTACTGCGCAAGCGTTGCGCCTGCGCAGTACGGGGCGGACACTATCCGATGGGGGGGGACACTTCTCGTCAGAACACTGACGAGAACATGGCCGAGTGTACTCGGCTAGGCTTGGCTAGCTCCGCTCACAGTCACGCCCAGTCCCTGTGTTATGTCCATCATAAAGCGGGACTGGGCGTGACTGTGAGCGGAGCTAGCCAAGTCTAGCCGAGTACACTCGGCTATGTATGTATCTCGGCGGTGCTCACAATCAGCGGGGGATCGTCGTATAACAAGCACCCACGATTTTCCCCTGATTTTAAGGAGAAAAAAGTGCGTGTTATATGCTGATAAATACGGTATATTGCTTTGCTACAAAAACTGATGTGCTCCTGGAAGGAGAAGGGGTTATATAGGGAGTGAGCTTCCTTTGATTGGGTTTACCAGTGTCAACACCTGAAGGTGGCCTATAACCCATTAAGTAATTACTTAAGGCTCTGTGTCCCATGATGTACTCCAAGAAAAGGATTTTACAGGTAAGCTGTAATAAAAATCCTATTTTTCCCTGAAAAAAGATGTGTATTTTTTTTAAAAGGTGAACTTATCCTTTTAACAGGGGAACACGCAGCCCCACTACGAGGACGTCAGATCTTTCGTCCAACTTTGTTAAAACTGGACGAAGCACACCGCACCCCTGCCTGGGAGCACCCCACTCTTAACATGGGCTTCATCAGAGTCTGTCTGGTTTCAGTAAAGCTGGATGAGACCTGATGTCACTGAAGAGGGGCTGCTTGTTTCCCCCATCAGCTTTATAACACAGTTATTGCAGAATAGAATGTTTTGTGAACACTGTGTTTTGTTTGTAGCACTTTGCTGCTGCTTGTGTATAGATTACGTGGCAGTGTGTATTACTTGTTAAATAAGTTGGTTAAAGGGGATGGCTTTAAACTGGGTATGTAATAAATAATTTTAATTACCTTGGTAGTTCAGCATAGCTCCCAACTGTCCCTTATTTTGAGGGACTGTCCCTCATTCGGAACAAAATCCCTCTGTCCCTCTTTCATGGTAAAAAAGAACTTGTGGGTTTAACTAATATTTGTTTCTGTTTAATTCTCCTTTTAAGGGGGGGGGGGGGGCAGGGGGTGTGTCCTGTGCCTACATACATTTGCTAATAGGTGTCCCTCATTACCCTCTTAGTATGGTTCAGTATGAATCCATGTAACCGTAGCATAGAAGAGAGTAACTCCTAGGTTTTGCACATTGGCAGATTTGCGCGATGTTAGGTGTGCAGTATGGAGAAGTGGTGGTCTTCCTTGTATGATGGCTTGCTGATGCTAGACATCTATACTTTGGAAGATAAAAATTACTGTCCTGCTTAGTTGTGTGGTATATTTTTACATGTTGTGACCTCATCATCTGGTATAATTATCTGGTTATTAAAGTACTGTTCTAAGATGTTCTTCCTCAGACAACCTGTAGCTGGGTTGTCCTCAGGGGGACTTCTTACAAGGGAATCCCTTTCCCACTGGCTCTTGACTTTGAAGTGCAGAGTCAGAAGAGTATAAGGTATGATTGCGTTTAATTGCTGGTCACTGTGTCTAAACAATAAAAAATAACCAGTATAAGTTGTATTGCACCCACCATGGTTGCAACCTATAAAGTAAAAAAATAGCCTGAGATTTTCTCAGAACTGCTTGTATATAGCCAAGCTCTGCCAAGATTATGCAAAGAAAGAAAATGTTTCAACACCTCAAGATATTTGCTGATCTTAAATTATTCCCTTTCTGTACAGCCACGTCACCCCCTCTGCTAGGCAGTAAGTAAAACCCTAAGGCCCGCTTGGACCTATGTGACAGAACATGTTACAAAAACACATTTTTAAAGCTTTTTTATGTTATTTTTGTGGGGGATAGGTATTTTCCCTGGCACAACGCACACAAAAAGCATTGTGGAAAGTACAGTGTAGATGCGCGATAGTATGTACTACCTGGTACAATAATGCACACACATGGTATGAAAGTCAAAGTCCTGGGGCAATTATTCATCCACATTGGACATTATAAGCAAATACACTGCCTATAAAGTAGAAGGATTTTATTTGAATAATTTGGTTAGTGGCGTCAAATCATTGTTTGTTATATACTGCAGTGGCAAGAAAATTTGAAGGAACATGGAACGTTGTTCTCAAATGTACAAATTTCAAACCGTTAATGTGTTTTTTGTCTGGGAATTTACATTCATTTCAAAATTGAATGTTTGAGTAAAGCTAAAGGCAAAACTACTTTTTTTTTTTTTTAATTTTTGTTTTTTGAATAGCATAAGTCAGTGGTCATCAACCCTGTCCTCAGGGCCCACTAACAGGCCAGGTTTTATGTATTATCTTGGGGAGATGTAGACTAGAATACTGCAATCACTGAGCAGCAAATGATATCACCTGTGATGTATTTCAGTTATCTTGCAAACCTGGCCTGTTAGTGGGCCCTGAGGACAGGGTTGATGACCACTGGCATAAGTGAGGGATTTAAACCCTGTAAGTTTTTTTTTTTTTTTTAATATTGTTTCTGTCATCTGTGTCTAGTTGGGTAGATTTCCCTTCACTTCCTGTTCCATAGCCAAAACAGGAAGTGAGAGGAAATCACTTCCAGGCTGGGTTCACACTGATGAGATGCATCACATCGCATGTGATTCACTCAGTAATGTGATTTAAGCCTATAATTTTGTATGGCTCAAATCTCACTTGCACAAAAAAAGGTGCAGACGCCTTTCTTTTTGCTGCACAGGAATCGGATCGCAAGGGTGATCATACCCAATGCGATCTGATTTCAAGCAATCGCAAAGCGTTCTGCAACCTGCTTTTGTGGTGTCTTTAACTTATAATTGACTACCTCAGCAGATCTCATGAACACAGCGCAGTTGCCATGCGGTATGATGGATGCTCATCAATGTGAACCGAGCCTAAAGTGAGGAATTCATGGCACCAGAACTCTTTGAAAGACTTCCCCTCTATTACTGTTCTGGTGTCATCCCAAAATTTGGGGTTTTCTTTTACTGTCACTCACAGTGATGACGGTAAACACGGCAACTAGAGAGGGTGAATCTCCCTAATGGGGGTATGGACAGCAATAATAACATGACAAGTATTCTAATCCTCCTTCACTACATACAAAAATTAAAAAAAAGTTTTTGCCTTTAGTTCTACTTTAAGGTTGGTGTGTCCATGTTCACTGTTTCAGGTCCGATTTCAACCCGAATTTTGGACTGGATTCGGATCTGAAACGGACCAGAAAGTGCAATTCGCACCGGAGCCGCTCTGGAGATGTGTGAACCAGCTCCATAGAGAGGCAGTCACAATCTCCCGACATGCGAATAGGATGAGGGGAAACTCGCATCCAATTTGCACTGGTGTGAACCCAGCCTTAAAGCAAACAAAGTTTTGAAGTACTTTCCAACGATATTTGTCAAGTTATGTATAGACAACATTTTTCGTATGAATATTCGTGCGAACATTTGCTGGATAATCTACTAATGTATGGCCAGCTTTTCTCTCAAAGTTTTCCTTCCAGTGCTGACCGCTCCATGCTCCCCCCACTGCTCCGACTCCTACTTTCTTCCCCACTACTTCATTTCTATGCCTTCCCTCTTTGGCTGTTGGGTGGGCACTGACCATTCAACTCTATCACAGGGAGATACATTGTTCTGGAACCTGGCTCCATTCTTAGCATCTTGTAGATGCCAGAGGTGTACACTGCGCATGTACACACACAGCACGTAGGTCATCTAGAGCCAAGAATATGTTTGTGATATGGGAATCTGGACTGCAGTCCCACATAGCGAGAGCAAGCAACCTCTACATGCATGGTGTACCTGGTGGTAATTCAAAGAAAGAACTCCACTACTGCATGGAAACAGTGCTGACCATTTACCCTCAAGTAGTGGTAGCCTCTCCCAGTATGTATTGGAAGAAAAGTGCTAGTTTCAGAGCAGGCCACCTATGACTTGGGTGAAATCTGTTTGGCCAGATGTTTTTTGTGCATGTGTTGTTAACTGCAGGAAGTCAGTAATTAAAGCCGCAAATGACTTTAGTTTGATAATGGTTAAATTGGCTTGCACATATGTTTAATATTGATTTTAAGTATTTTTATGATTTTTTTTCTTTTGCTGTAGAAAAGTTTGCTTCCTATGCAGATCTGATTTCTTTAAAATTATAGTTGCAGCATAGTTCTTAAAGCTATGTTCTTTCTTCCAGATGCTCAAGAAAGAGGAAGCAATTCCCTGGCCCGGAACATTAGCAATTGTTCACTCGTATATTGCATATAAAGCAGGTGGGTCTGAGGTGATGTCGCACTTCATAGTCTGTGTATGAGGACCTCATAGAGGTAATAAACAACAGACCTCTAACCTTACTGAAGCATGGCCTTAAAACTTGTCGAAGACAGATGTCTTCTAAAAAAGGCAACCTAAACTGACTGAAGCAGTAAACCATTTGTATTGATCAATATATTTGCTAATACCAGTATATCTGTTAGCACCTGATTTATGAATTCTTATGTTACCCACCAGTGACAATAGATTTTATTTTGCATATTTTATACATTTTGAGGTATTCGAGTATTGTATGTTTAATGTCACATTTTTGATTTTGTTTGGCACTTATATTTGACTATCACATTTATCGATTACTTAATATTAACAGTGCAGCACCAATACCGCATTATACTCATTACTTTGTTGGCCACGGATTAACTAATCGGTGTTTGCGGCAGTTAACCACATTTATAGTGATAGCGCGGTAGCACTTACCTCACATTATCAAACCAAGGGTAACACCTTCTGATCTTTTGAGGTTGGAGGACCTTTTGTGTGTGTTAAGAGTAGGGATCGACCGATATAGTTTTTTCAGGGCTGATACTGATTTTTCGGGTGCCTTTCAGGCTGATAGCAGGTGCCGATATTCTGTACATCACCATGACCTGCCACCCAGACGCAGCATGTCACTTCCCACTGTCACCTGCCACATATGCAGCTTGTCACTACACTTCTGGCAGCTTCTCCCCAGCGGTGTCCGAGCGGGTAAACTTCCACATGTGTACAGGCGGTGAGAGATGACATCATTATCTGCTTGCCCGCGGCTGCAGCTCTGTCATCTGCCCCCTAGATTCTCCATGGTAAACTGGCATGGACCGATTCCTTCTCCCTCTCGCCGATCATACATGCGAGCCGGGAGAAGCACTGGATGTCCCCTCCCGCTGCCTGTAAGAACGATCAATGTTTTGTTCAAGCCACTATTGTTCTTACGGCGCAGGGAATTGCCGGCTCTTCATCATTCAGATATCCCCACTCATATGACGTAGTTGGGCTGGAAGTGGTTAAAGTTAAATTGTTTCTGGCTGCACTACCTAGTCAGGCATTGACCTGAAAACTGGCGAGTGCAAAATCGGGTGCAGCTGCGCATGGTAGCCAATCCATTTTGTTTACAATATTTTTTATTAAGAATTTCAAAGAAAGAAAAACAAATACAAAAAACATTGTCTGATCATTATACAACTGTTACAAAGCCACTAATCCTTCACATGCATAAGATGTTTACATCAGAACAAAGAGGAGAGGCCAATCAGCTTCTACCTTCAGCTTGTTCAGTTAAACTTTGACAAAAAAAACTGAAAGCTGATTGGGTTCTATGCAGAGCTGCACCAGATTTTGCACACTCCAGTTTTAATAAATCAACCCCACTGGCTGCATACTTTGTCTTAGATGAATGAAACACTAATGCTGCGTACACACGGTCAGAATTTCCAACAAAAAAAAAATGTTTGATGTGAGTTTGTTGTCGGAAAATCCGACTGTGTGTATGCTCCATTGGACATTTGCTGTCGGAATTTCCAACAACAAATGTTTGAGAGCTGGTTCTCAAATTTTCAGACAACAAAACTTGTCGGAAATTCCGAGCGTGTGTACACAATTCCGACACACAAAATTCAACGCATGCTCAGAATCAAGCCGAAGAGCCGCACTGGCTATAGAACTTAGTTTTTCTCGGTTCGTCGTACGTCTTGTACGTCACTGCGTTCTTGACGTTCGGAATTCCTGACAACCTTTGTGTGACCGTGTGTATGCAATACAAGTTTGAGCCAACATCTGTCGGGAAAAAAATCCACGGTTTTGTCGTCGGCATGTTCGATTGTCTGTACGCGGCATAAGTATTTACTGTAAGCTAGAATCAGGCTGACCAGCATTGAACCTGTACTTCCAGATCCAACAGTAGTAGCTCTTATGATAAGTAGGCTGTCCTGCACCCTCCACTCTTGTTTCTTGGCCCTACAAACTCACACACTGACCAGCTGTCAACGCAAAAGGTCTAAATCATTTTGTGTGTGTTCAATTATTTGGATGTGAAATGTTGTCCACAACTATCCTCTTTACACACATTACGGTTTTCCTGTTTCTTTATATAGAAAATGACTGAGTGTGTATATATGTGAGTGAGTGTGTGTTCCTCAGAGCTCCTCAAACTGTACAGGCCTTCCTGGTATACAAAATTTATTGTTTTATTTTTCTAAAAAGCAAAAGAAGAAGAGAAGCAAAAATTACTCAAGTGGAGCTCAGAGCTGAAACAGGAGCGAGAGCAACTAGAGCAGAAAGTGAAACAACTCAGCAGCTCCATAACGGTAAGCGGCCAGGAAATTGTATTAACCCATTAATAAAGATCCATGCTTACAGCTGTCACTGGCATCCCTGCTTCTGGGGATACGTGACTAGGAATCCCTCATGACATAATTATTGGTTTTCCAGGGGAATGATGGTCTCTGCCTTTGTTGTAACGGGTCCAGCAGTTGCTCAGTCATCTTTTCTGTTTTCCAGAAATGCATAGAAATGAAGAACAGCATCTTGTCCCGGCAGAAAGACATGCACAGCTCTTTGGACAAAGTGAAACGTCTTATCCGGCTCATTCAGGATATCGACCTCACCAAACCTGTCAACTCAGAGGTGACCTCTAACCACAGCCAGGACTGCAGTGCTGCTGCCAACAGCCCCCCTCCCGACCCAAAGCCAGCCACAGCCTCCTTCCCTTCACCAGTCCAGAACTGCATCCAGGCAGAAGAGACTAAGTGACCTACTCTCCTGTAACAGAGGGTACTATGAAAAGACAAAGCGCGTCTGACCGTTTCCTGGGCCATACAGGATCAGAACCATCCCAGGACAGGGGCGTAAGCACTGGAGTTTTGCCAATCAACCTTTTATTCTGTGTGTTCCACGTGTGAGCTGGCGTTTCATGCCAGCACCATGCCAAGTGACAAATAGAATCAAATCTTTACTCTCTTTACACCAGTGTGTGCCTGCAGCAGCCTCCACAGCAAGCATAGATATCAGTCTTTATTTTATTTTTATTTTTTTGTTCTTTGCGATTTCCTTGAGGTGTATGTGTGGACACTAAGCTTCGGAGAGCTCCTCCTTCTGCAAATTAAATTGTGGAGCCAGGGAGACGGGGGCGAACACAGCTGTGCGCAAACAGAAGATTCCCCTCATCTCCAACTCTCCAGTGTGATGTACCAAAAAGAAAAAAAAAAATCCTTCCCTTTTGATGACCAGGCCACAGAGCTTGGAGGGGGCTTGGAGGAGGAATGTGTGTTTGAGTCAGTATTTAAGGTCCTTATGATGTTTTTCCTTTTAAATGTGCGTCTAAGCAGGGTTGGGGCACTTCAAGGCTAGCAGTACCACCTGCCTGTCGATCGCTGGGCCACAGAGTAGATGTTAGCTGCCGACGTGCCCATCCTTGTCCCACAGTGTAGAAATGGGTAGACAGATGTATGTTATTTTTTTAATACGTGCCAGCATCTCAATGAGAAATGACTTTTGGTAACTTACTGACATAATATTTATTTGCAATTTAAACAAAAAAAAAAAATCAAAACAATGTGAAAGTATTAGTAAAGCAGACTAGACTGTCCAAGGTGTTTGGCGAGGGAATGCATTGATGAAAGTCGTGGTTCTTTGATGTCTTCTGGCTGCAGAGTCCATGTGTTACCCTGACACTAATGAATCTTTTACAGCAGGAACAGCGTGAGCCAGCCTGTCCCATAGCTGCAGCAGTCTATGGGGACAGATGAGCAAGACTGCTGGTTGTTTGGGGGTGGGGAGGACAAGGGGTGGGAGGGGGAATTTACTAAATCTGGAGCACATAGAATCTGGTGCAGCTGTGCATAGTAATCAGCTTCTAGGTTTTAGCCCCCGTTCACATCGGGCCGTTTTGACATGTCAAATCGCTGCCTATTGCCGTCCACACAGATTCCCAAAAGTAGTTCCTGCACTACTTTTGGCGACTTCAGGGGCGATTTCAATAGACATCTGTGCAGGAACCCGCACCAATGTCTCTGAAATCGCTCCTGAAGTCGGACTGAAATGCGGGTTTGTAATTGTTGCGAGTTCAGCTTTAAACCGGCATTCAGTGTGAACCCAGGCTTATTCTCAAAGCTTAATTGAACTTTATAACTTTGGATGGATGTGACTTCTTTTCCCTTTGCAAAGTTGGACCCACTGTTGCACGTAAAACATTCAGGTACAACTTTCATGCCACATTTGAGGGTTAACATTGTCTGTTATAAAGTCTATGGCCCTCAAGTTGCATGAAAGTTGGGCCAAAACAGAGCATTAACTACTTTGAAGTTGCAGCACACCTGAATGGTTATCATTGCAAAACATGGGGTATGACTTGTCATGTGACTTTGCTGTCCAAAGTCACATGACAAGTCGCATAAGTCTAAATGGGGTGTAAAAGCCAACTGGTTCCTATGCACAGCTGCACCGGATTCTGTGTGTACCAGTTTTAGTAAATCTCTCCCAGGGAGTCCATATTGAGTCTGTGAATATTTGTGGGTTTTTTTTTCTTTTATATATAAAGTTAAAAAAGGGGGCCCAGGTACAAATGATTACATACAAGTCTTCCTAGTGTTACTAGATGGGTAAGATAATACAGACAGTTGTGTGCACTTTCAGTGGATTTGGATATACTAGGTTTACATTTGCTTTGTCTATGCTTGGTAGTCTTTAGTAAAGCCTTTACAGCTCAGTAATAGGCTAGCCTGATCCCCCAGGTAATATCAGCAACATATTTTTGCATTGCTTTCAGGTTGAATTTCCTGTGTAAATAACTGCTGTCTTGACATCTGAACGCATATTTCATATATAAATATATATACATATATAGTAAACATTAAAACGGAGTTTCAGGCACCCTTCCTTTGTAATAATCTTCTGATTAGGTACCAGTCATGTGCACCAAGCAAACCCCCATGATGCCAAAATAGAGCTGGGCCAAGTGTAGGTTGTGGAGCCAGTGAAAGAGGGACACCCATGTAGACTGAAGTAACAGCCATACCAAATGTTTATTATGAACAAACATGCATTTTTTTTGCATACATCTAGTTTCTTTTGATACGTTGTGAAAATGTTAGTGTTTCTGATTTGGTGTGGCTGTGTGCAGTCTATGTAGGTTCTGCATCTTGTACTGGATTTATTTGTTCCCTGCAGCCCCTTCACAATACTATGTTTCACGGTACGAGTCTTTTCCTTTAGAACAGGTTTTCTCTGATGAATTTCACCCCCTTGGCTGAGTAATTGATGGGGAGGCCTCTTTCCAAGTTACATAAGGCTCCATCTTGGAAGCTGCAGGCCCCAGAATGCCATGCGTTTTAGCATGTCCTGCAAACAACGAAAAAGGATCAGAGGATGCCCTTCACTGCGCTCTGTGGTGCATATATACACCACATGGTCCAGTATGAACAGTGCCATTCACACATAATAGATGTGCTTTCCATGTGGACTGCTCCCCCCGTGTGAATGGGTTGTGCTCATTGTGGGAACACTTAAAGTAAACCTTTAAGAATTATTATGTTGCTATTGCCTGGCTATTATGCTGATTCTCTGACAGTACTTCCAAGTCGCTGGGCTGGAACAGTTCAGGATGGCCACAGCCAAGTCAGCAGTACTTGCCTGTATATTCATACCAGATTAATGACTCCAGGTATTAAAACAAGAGAATTGCCATGACAGTCAAGCAACCAGCATTTTAGAATGAGAAGTCTGCCATTGCAGCCTCAATGTCTCTCTCAAAAAACATTTAGTTTAAAGAAGAAATACAAGCAGCAGCTACCATTACACTGGCTGGCCTCCTACCATAACCCCAGTGAAACACAAACACTAAAGAATGCATCAGCAGTATTTTATTACATGAAGGCATTTAAAGTCCAACTCCACAAAAACTGAAAGGTCTCCATGGCAGTGTGGTTGTGCCCACATTGCAAGGGTTAACGGCACATTTGTGTCCAGAGGATGGGAAAAACTATTTTACTTACCCAATCCCCCACTCTCCCAGCACCCCCCTATGTTTCCACAGTGAACTGTCCCTTCTCCTGTCCAGTTTCAGGCTATAGTCCCTGCATTGATCTTGAATTGATGATGTCAGAGGACCTTAGACTACCAGAATGTAGGGAAGATGAGCCTGGAGGGACCAGTCTTATAGTGCAAAGGACTGCTGCACCCGCCCCCTGTAGACTTAAACTTAGAGGATGAGTGCACCTTTCAAAAAATAAATATATATATTTTTTTTAGGAGCCTGGAAAGCATTGCACCAGTGATCAGTAGAACTCTGTGAACAAATGACACAGCCGTGTGTGCGGCCACGCTCTTTTCAAAATGTGAGAGCCGAGATCGGGAACTTCTCCCTATACTGCTGTCACATGGAGGCCTCGGATCACCGAGCCACTGCAGGAGTGGGAGCACATTACATGTTCCCAAAGCTCAACTTCTCCTTTAAAAAAGCAGTTTTGCCACCAAACTGCAAGGGAGGACTTTTAGTTTTCCTGTAGTTCAGCCCTAATAGTGATGGGGGGTGGTTAGGACTTGTGCGTGGTCGCTCCCCCTCCTCCATATGTCATAGCTGTCAACAGGAGATTGGCTTATTTGCATATTAGTAGTCCTCCCAGCATCAGAAACTGAGACTGCTGTTAGTAGGTTGGAAATAGAGATCTAAGCCCCTGTTCACATCGGCAGGATTTGACAGGTCAAATCGCAGCCTGTTTCCCTCGAAATGGGAGCGTCCCACTCGGTGCGAAGCCGCGCCGATTTCCAAAAGTAGTTCCTGCACTACTTTTGACGACTTCAATAGATGTCTGTGCATGAACCCGCACAGATGTCGCCTCCGAAGTCGGATTAGATAAACTTGCACGATTTCAAAGCCGTGTACAGTGTGAATGAGCCCCTCTCCCTTCCCTCTTCTTAAAGCTAAGTGCACATGACAAAAATCAAATCTGCAGTAGGCAAACAAAACCCCAATTCACCCTGAAATGCATTTCTGCTTGTTCTAACCCTAAGGCAATGTACCACAGAGCACTAGAACATAGGCAGCCCTTTGTCTTTTTTTCTCTGGTCACCAATTGCAGCTCTGTGATACCTGCCCATAGGGGACAAATATACCTATTTCTGTTACCAGCAAGGACTAACATTTTCTCAACATTATACAAAGAGAAGGGCAGCTCCACTATATAATAGTAACTATATATATAAAGGGGACATAGAAATGTATTAGCCATTCCAGGAGTTGGAGATTCAGTAGATACCTGTAGCTCCAATTCCCAGAAGAGATCGGGACTGGATGTTCTGCCATCACCTGCTTCCCTCACTATGATCAGCTTTTATCTGCTTTACCTGCCAAAGGATTAATAGTTGCATTCAGACCGTCTTGTGTTATACACTCTGCCACACTGCATGAGCGCTAAAACCTGCTTAGGCTTTTTTGTTGTCACCCTTTTGTTTCTTGCTCACTGAACCACCAATTGTGGTGATGCTGATTTGTTTTCCAATTGGCAATCTGGCCAGATGACACAGCTGCCCAGCTGAACCAGGAATAGGAAATCTGCTTCCTGTATCAGATGACTTCTCACTGGACAATGAATCGGCTTCACCGCTGAGATCCTCACAGTGCCCTCCTCCTCCTGCCCAACCTCTTTGCATTCAGTTCCCAGTGCCTGAAAACATGTCAGATTGTGTAATGCTGATTGCATTCCCTCCTACTTTGATTTCTGCAGGAAGACAATATAAAGATGGATTTCAGGCAGATAAACTAGCAGTATTGTGAAATACAGATACTTAACCCATAACTGAATTTCTTTTTTGAGTTTCTGTTTAAACTGTAGGCGAGTTTAGACTTCATCAGCACAGTATGCGTAATGAATGGCAGGTTTCTTCTAGCGCGGGTAGATGGTTACAGCATTGGGAACAGGGGGTAGACTAGTTTAGTGTTTTCCTTGCACAGGGATTTGCAGGGATGCACCAAATCGATAATTTCTCCCCAGACTTTGACTCTTGTGGTCTTAGGCTTCTTCCTAAATGAGAGGATCAATCAATAATGGACTGCATATAGCTGCTTAAAGTAAAGGCTACTCATTGTCACTGGTACACATTCAGAAATCCTGCCTCCAACCTATACCCTTCTCTCCACCCTTCTTTTTAGTTTTTTTTTATTAGGAAGGTTAAACATGCAAGATAGGAAGGTTGTGCATGTCTAACGCACTTTTTTTTTTTTTTTTTTTTTTTTGAGGGGCAGGCAATTATTTGGTGCAACCTTCCTTGCAGTTCTGGCCAAAGGAAATGGATGTTCCTTGTTGCAGCCTTCGGCACGTAGTACCATTGCTTTCTCTCACTCCTCCTCCTTCCTGGGAAAACCTTTTACATAACAATTGGTTCCACTGGAGAGCTCCCTTCAGGAATGGATGCAGTGAGCACGGTCGAAAGTGCCTTATTGCATTACCCTATCATTACAACAGCTGGCATTTCAGTGTATTGTAACTGTCCCTTTCATTTAACTTGTAGGTCCTCCATATCGCCCAGCAGGAAACAGTTACTGGATTACTGGCTTGTTGCTCCCTGGACAATGCAGAGGTATATGTGAACACTGTATTGTAGTATTTTGAAGTATAGGCTGCCAATCATGGTTCCCTGACAAAATGGCCATCTGCATGCTAACTTATTACTGAACAAGTGACTCGGTACAGAATTGGAGCATATCGCCAACCTTGTCAGCATTATTGCCGTAGAGTATATCTTCTACAGATATAGGCAGGCGGTCAAGCATTTTTATCCTATTAACTCCAATAGCACCAGTGATGTCACTGGTTTTGTAGGAATTTATTAGCAATGGGCCACCAACTACTTATGTATGTACATTGAAGTGAAGCTGTTGGTTTTTTAATTGCTAATTCAATAGGCTGTCATCTCTTCAGGTATGACTTATTGTAAGTTCTGTATTTCCCTCTTGAAGCTTAAAGCCCAAATGAAGTCATTAATATTACGTTTGAGAGATGTGTACGAACATCTGCTTTCCTGGCAGTTGCCTTGGGGTGTCTAAATGTGGCACTGAAATCCAGTAGGCACCAGAGTTTGACCACACTCTCCAGTCTTACTGACCTGACTGTGCACTACATGTAATGGTGAGGACGCCTGTGATGATGGGGTTGGCAGTTGCTCAGCTCTAGAATGAAGAAAAAATTGGTCGCACACAACAGGACTGATGCAAATAAAATCCTTTATTGTCCTCACAGACAGAAGCAAAGCAGGACAAGCTGTTGACGCATTTCATACTCAGATCACGTGCTTAATCCTGGGTTAGGATTAAGCATGTGATCTAAGTGTGAAATGCGTCAACAGCTTGTCCTGCATTGCTTCTCTGTCTGTGAAGACAAAGGATTTCATTTGGATCAGTCCTGTGGTGTGCGACCAATTTTTTCTTCTTTCTGGATATTTGCCAGGGGTGGCACCCATGCTGGTCTGCAATTAGATGCTCACCTGAGCGGTATACACTCCCTCTTTAAACAGTTACTCAGCTCTGCGCAAAGCACTGAGGTGGGAGGAGGGGAAGTTAATTTATGGTAATAGAAAAAAGGCATATCCAAGGGGAAAGGCGTTAAATTGTTACTAAACCCACAACAGTAAAATCAGTCTGTATATGCAGAATAGCAAGCTTGTTATACTCACTGTGGAACTTAAGGGGTTAATCCTCTGTATTGTGTAAAAAGGCTCTTTGATCCTGTATGGACAGATCCTCCCCCTCCTGCAGGGTCTTTCTTGGCAAGGCCAGATAAGACACAGTAAGGGTAGTACCGCTGCACATGCTCAGTTTGTTCTCTCTTGCTGGAGAGAACATTTTCCTTGTTGAGCTGAGCTTTTCAGGTCACATGGTATTGACATCACACATGTGGGCATGTATACAGATCCTAAATGACAGCCCAGTCCCTCCCTCCCTCCTCCATGCCCAGTAACTAAAAAAAAAACAGTGGGTGGGATGTCACATCTTGATTGATGGATGATCCGCCTCCCATAACAGCAAGAGGACACAGGCTATAGTGGAAATCTCCTCCTACCTGAACACTCAGCCAGACATTGCAGTTTATCACGTGACCGTGGTATAGAGATCAGCCAAAAAGGTATATAGTGGAAGTATTTTAATGTAAAAAGATTTATAAGCCGTTGGCACTGCGGGAGGCGGATTAACTATTTTCATATTACTGGGTTTAGTAACACTTTATAATCCTGTAGCTCAGTATGTTATGAATTTTAAAGAGAACATTTGTGAGACTTCATTTGGGCTTTATTGGACCTTATTCTGCGTGCCACAGCCATGTCGCTGGATCCCGGTGAATAACTTTATTAGTTGGGCTCAGAAGATGGCATTCATAATGATGTACACTGATAAGGCCACTTGAAGAGGGTGAAAGGATTGCCAGTCAGACTATTGTGTTTATAATACATTATGTTTATAATGCATGGGGGGTTATTTACGAAAGGCAAATCCACTTTGCACTGCAAGTGCACTTGAAAGTGCAGTCGCTCTAAATCTAAGGGGTAGATCTGAAATGAGGGGAAGCTCTGCTGATTTTATCATCCAATCAGGTGCAAGCTAAAATGCTGTTTTTTATTTTCCTTGCATGTCCCCCGCGGATCTGCAGTGACTGCACTTCCAAGTGCACTTGCAGTGCAAAGTGGATTTTCCTTTAGTAAATAAGCCCCATTGTGTTATTGAGCTGTGAATTGTTTTACGAGGGACACAAATGCTTATCTAATAACAGTGCAAAAGTGATGGACTTAGTCCTCCTCCTTTAGAGACTCTTGTCTCTATAGAAATGCTGTTTGCACTGTTATTAAATAAAACCCACAGAAATCCCATCTCTGTACATTCTATACCTGCTTTGTTACAGGGAAAAAGAGCACCTGTCATGAGTGTTGATACTTGTATAGGAAGCAGGCCTCTGCAGTAGACTCACTAGCTGGAGGATCTGTATCAGTGCCCAGACCCATCATCGCCTGTGTGCATTCCTAATGCAGTGTTGGTAGGGAAGCTCTCCCTCTGCTGTGGCCAAGCTCCCTTCCCAGTGAAATGCAAGGGCTTATTATACACGGCGTGCTTGCGTAGGAAACATGATTTCCTAGTCAGAGTAAGACTTAGAGGAGATCTCCCTACGTCAGTTCCAGCACTCCTCCCCCACCTCTCTACATGTGAGCAGTACATGTATCTTCAGTATACCCCTCCCCTTCTGTTGCGCTTCATTCACATTTCCTGGCCTTGTTTACATGACAGTAGCCCTTTGTGTTCTAAGCCTAGGAGCAATAGTTCAACATAATAATACAAAAGACTTCCAGTTGGTGTCTGGTCTACATCTACTCACACTCTGCTCTGTGAGGAAACACTCACATCTCTCGTGCTGCATTTTAGGGTTAAGTAATCCGTCAATATCATAACCAAGAAAATATTGTAACATACCTTTTTTTTTTTCTATAGAAAAATAAATTGTATAATTAAGTTTTCGTATGAAACTGAGAGGTGTACCTTATCTATTGTACTGGGGACTTTTTCTTTTTCTTTTCATTTTTTTATATACATTCTATTTTTTTCCAAGCCCAATGGTAGTGAATTGCAAATACTCTGCCTTCTCTGTAAAGTTGGAAGTCCGTGTTTTCAGTTTTGGTAAAGCTGTGTTTAGAGTTTTAGGGACATGATAGGGCTGGGTGGGAGGGGGGTAAACACAGAGCATCTGATCAATTTGTATCTATTTATTTTAACATTTTTATTAAATAAAAGTGAATGAAAAACATCATCATCATGTCTTTTTGTTTTCTTAAATTTAAAACCTTGGCCTCCCATTAAAAACAAATGTGGTGCAATGCAGAAGCACCTACAGATTTCTCTTCCCCTGCAAAGTCCCACAAATACCTGTTGGACCCCACCAGTGAAGTCCACCTAATGCACCTTCCTGTGATGGCCTGGAAACAATGTTCCTGAATTCAGAGCAGAGTTGTCACTCATGTAAGCTGTGCCTTGATGCACAATACATTGGGAGGAGACGATGGCGGAGGGAACATTAGCTTGTAAGTCGGTACCTGACCACACCTAGTGCTGTCCCAATATGTTCTGGGTTGCTGATGTACCTCGCCAATATAGCCAATCACATTTAGTATATTAAAAACCAGCATGTATAAATGCCTGTGCAGGCGCTCACTTAAGAAGAGCTCCGCAGAGCCAGATGACGTCGGTCTCGGGCCAGTTTGTATGTCTTTGGATCTCTTCTCATGTGAGCGCCTGCACAGGCATTTATACATGCTGGTTTTAAATATACTAAATGTAGCTATATTGGCGAGTTGTTTTATAAATGAGCATACTACACTATATATGCCTGGTTTTCTTTCCTATATACAGAGTACTTGTTGCAGATTAGGCCAGCTGGGTTTTTCATGTAAAGAGGAGCCAGACGGATGTTTTAAGCCAGAGGATTATCACACCACGATGTGGTTCTTATAAGCCCGATTGACCTGTATTCCCAGCGCTTCACTTTTTCTACATTTTGTTATGTTACAACCTTATTCCAAATTTGATTAAATTCATTATTTTCCTCAAAATTCTACACACAATACCCCATAATGACAAAATGGAAGAAGTTTGTTTGAAATCTTTGAAAATGTATTAAAAATAAAAAAACAAAAAAATCCCATGTACATAAGTATTCACAGCTTTTGCCATGACACTCAAAATTGAGCTCAGGTGCATCCGGTTTCCACTGATCACCCTTAGCCCCGGTTCACATGGGCGACTTGTCAGGCGACCTAGCCGCCTGACAATTTGCGTCCCATTCTGTACTACGGAACCGTTCTAATAGGAGCGACGCAAGTCGCTTCGACTTAGAAAAAGGTTCCTGTACTATATTTGGGGCGACTTCAGGCGACTTGCATTGACTTCTATACAGAAGTCGTTTTGCAAGTCGCCGCTGAAGTCGTGTGCAGGTCGCCTCGGTGAGTCGGCCTACAAGTCATGCCGCCCCTGTGTGAACCGGCAGTTAAGATGTTTCTATAACTTGATTGGAGTCCACCTGTGGTAAATTCAGTTGATTGGACATGATTTGGAAAGGCACACACCTGTCTATATAAGGTCCATGCATGTCAAAGCACAAACCACGCAATAAAGTCCAAGGAATTGTCTGTAGACCTCCGAGACAGGATTGTATGGAGGCACAGATCTGGGGAAGGGTACAGAAAAATGTCTGCAGCATTGAAGGTCCCAATGAGCACAGTGGCCTCCATCATCTGTAAATGGAAGAAGTTTGAAACCACCAGAACACTTCCTAGAGCAGGCCGCCCGGCCAAACTGAACGATCGGGGGAAAAGGGCCTTAGTCAGGGAGGTGACCAAGAACCTGATGCGTGTGCGCCCCCCCCCCCCTCGATTGTAAGCTTTAACGAGCAGGGCTCTCTGATTCCACCTGTATTGTATTGTAACTGTACTGTTTTCCCTCATGTTGTGAAGCGCTGCACAAACTGTTGGCGCTATATAAATCCTGTATAATAATCTCTGCAGCACTCCACCAATCAGACCTGTATGGTAGAGTGGCCAGACGGAAGCCACTCCTCAGTAAAAGGCACATGACAGCCCACCTGGAGTTTGCCAAAAGGCACCCAAAGGACTCTAGGACCATGAGAAACAAAATTCTCTGATTTGATGAAACAAAGATTGAGCTCTCTGGCCTGAATGGCAAGCATCCTGTCTGGAGGAAACCAGGCACTGCTCATCACCTGGCCAATACCATCCCTACAGTGAAGCATGGTGGTGGCAGCATCATGCTGCAATGTTTTTCAGGGGCAGGAACTAGGAGACTAGTCAGGATCGAGGGAAAGATGAATGCAGCAATGTACAGAGACATCCTTTATGAAAACCTGCTCCAGAGCGCTCTGGACCTCAGACTGGGGCAAAGGTTCATCTTCCAACAGGACAACGATCCTAAGCACACAGACAAGATAACAAAGGAGTGGCTACGGGACAACTCTGTGAATGTCCTTGAGTGGCCCAGACATGAACTCTATTGAACATCTCTGGAGAGATCTGGAAATGGCTGTGCACCGACGCTCCCCATCCAACCTGATGGTGCTTTGGAGGTCCTGCAAAGAAGAATGGGAGACACTGCCCAAAAATAGGTGTGCCAAGCTTGTAGCATCATACTCAAAAAGACTCGAGGCTGTAATTGGTGCCAAAGGAGCTTCAACAAAGTATTGAGCAAAGGCTGTGAATACTTATGTACATGGGATTTTTTTTAGTTTTTTTTTTATTTTTAATAAATTTGCAAAGATTTCAAACAAACTTCTTTCATGTTGTCATTATGGGGTATTGTTTGTAGAATTTTGAGGAAAATAATGAATTTAATCCATTTTGGAATAAGGCTGTAACCTAAAATGTGGAAAAAGTGAAGCGCTGTGAAAACTTTCCGGATGCACTGTATTTATGGCTCCACTTACAAGGTGAACGAGTATTTTAGAAGCTGGAGGATCACTTGTTTGGCGGTGGAGCACTTAATGTATGAGGGTGAAGAGCCTCCCAACACTTGCACTCGAATGGTTTTGTTTCATCTTTTGGACTTGAAATTGGAATTGCTGGTTTCCGTGGAGCACTTAATATGTGACAGCAAAGAGCCTTCCTTATATGCACAGTGTAATCTGTACTTTTTTAAAAACTGAAATAATTCTATTTTCCCTTTTGAGTTTTCTTTATTGGACTTTAATAATTTTAAAATTTGTTTTGTCACATGCACTGTATTAATTCACGTGGAATTTCATTAGCACACGTTTATGATTATTACCTGATGCTGTCAACTTAATTGAGTGCATATTATTGACATGCGATTAGGTTATTTCAGCTTTGCAAGCACATTATTTTACATATAGATATATATCGTTTTTCATTGTGGGAACACATTTTGTGTTTGCAGCAGCTTTTTAGGTTTTTCGCACTAACAATTTATTTTGGCAGCGTGCAGCATTACTTGGTGTCACTTACACAAATGGGAGGATTTAGCTTAGTCGGTAAAGGAAGTTTTTCTGTTTTCTTTGATGCACAAGCTTTAAAAAGTAAACTGGATTTGGTATTGTTCAGGCTTTTATACAGGAGGTTTAAGGCCCCTTTCACACTTGTGCGACTTGGGACTGCAAAGTCGCATGACACGTCGTACCCCAAGATTTCCAATGAGTACCATTCATATAGGGCTGGGAAAAAAAAAATCTTGAGTTGAGAGGTCAAATCGATTCAAAATTTAAGCAAATTGATTTTTTTCAGATTTTTTCTTTTTTCACCGCGCCGGTCCCGAGGCGCTGCGGGCATGAGTTTTTAGGCGAGGCCGCGGCTTTGGCCTAGTTCGCGGCTACGGCCGGACGCCGCGGTCTAGGCCAAAGCCACGGCCTCGCCTAAAAACTCATGCCCACCGTGCCGGGCCTGAAGAGCTGCGGGCAAGGAGTTTTTAGGTGAGGCACCGGCTTCGGCCTAGTCCGCTAGGCCGGACGCCACGGACTAGGCCGAAGCCGCGGCCTCGCCCAAAAGTTCATGCCCGCAGCGCCTCGGGACCGGCGCGGTTTCCCAAAAAAAAAAAAAAAACTCGATTCGAATCGTGAATCAAGTTTTTTTTTTAAGAGAATCGAAGATTTTTTTTTTTTTTTAAAGAAAATCTCCAAGCCCTACATTCATATCTGTGCGACTTCAAAGTAGTCCCTGCACAAGATTACACAGGCATTGCTTTAAGTCGTGGCAAAGTCGTGCAACTTTCAGGTCGCATAAGTGTGAAAGGGGGCCTTAGTTGAAATGTAACTATGAAAAGGCTGTCTTACTCCTACAGGATTGACATTAATAGACCCTGGGCTGCTGCCTTCAGGTAATTAATATGAATTCAATATGTGCACTTTTTTCCAGTGTCCAGCATTTATTTGAAAGTTTTCCAACTTGCTTTTTTGACTTTCTTGTACCAGGAGTATCCTTTACAGACTTGTACATATTGACCCCTGGTGGTTACTTTGCAAAAATTACATCAGTCTATCTTAATCATACAGTACAGGACACAGGCTGGATAGTCCTAGAAGGGAGGATAGGATGTCCACTGTGATGGGCAAAACCTTGACCCTAATTAGCGATCAGTGACAGACGGGTAACACGGGTTTACCCTGTACTGACTTGATAGTCTAGCTTCACTTATTATAGGTTTCCAAAATTGTGTTCCTTCTACATTTAAAGCTATAAGGAAACTGGGAATTTTTGTAGTGTTAAACTTTGGTGGTAAAATTCCACCATTCAGAGTGTACTGTCAGGTAGAAGATCAGGTGTTGTATCACATCATTGGTTGCACTTTTACCACCACTTCCAGCTAGAGCAGTGGTTCTAAATTCCTGTCCTCCGGACCCACTACCAGGACAGATTTTAAGTATTACCTTGGGGGAGATGCAGACTAGAATACTGCAATCACTGAGCAGCAAATAATAGCACCTGTGATGTATTTCAGTTATCTTGAAAACCTGGCCTGTTACTGGGTCCTGAGGACAGGAGTTGAGAACCACTGACCTAGAGCCTTTTACAAGGTACTTGGGCACTTCCTATTGCCTTTTTTGCCACAAGGACTTTGCTACCAATCAGTCGACACATGAGTTGCTGCATACACCTTTATGCTTGCACCATTTCCACACCCTACCCCAGGGGTACTCCATAGGGGAATACCCTCAGCAATAGCAATGGTGGAAACCAAGTGCAAGAAAACCGCAGCAAAAGTTCAGGCAAATATTCACCCTACAAAACTGCTCAGTGGCAATGCTTTCTTTGTAAGGGGGCAAGACCTATTTAACACTGGTCTCTGCATCGGATTCTATCAGGCATGCAACAAGCGGCCTGCCTGACCAAGGCTTCGTATGTATGCCCTTTGCTGAATGTCTCATCACATAGACATTCTCCTTTTAAAGATGTCACAGAAGGGAAAGTATTTTTTCCACAACAGAAGGTTCCTAGACCCCCTCCCCGCAGAGTCTTCTAGCATCTCAAACAGAAGAGGGCCTGATCGCTCACCTCAGGTTTCATGTTCAAACCAAAACTAAGCCCTTCCTTTTGATGAAAGTCCACCCCCAACCCTTTTCACAAATAAGAATTGCCATCGCTCCTAAGAATTTGGGTCATCTGAAACCACAGGTCTGGGACCCAGCAAAAGGAAACCTGTAACAAAGGAGGTACAAATATCCCTCATCGTTTTCTTCTTTCAAACAAACCGAAATTTTCTCTTGAGCTATCTCGTCCCAGAGAGTGGTTTTTATGGTTCCTCTGGAGAATAAGTGCAAAGGAATCTATTAAAACTTAACAAGGATATTTGTCCTAACCTGGCCCTGAAACCCTTCAGTACCTTCACATTTTAAGGTTTTGCATGGAATCTGCAAGGTCTGTTATAGCTTCTGTGAGATAAGGAGAATACTTTAGTATCAGTAGACATCCAAGATGCTTATTATACAGCGCCGACTGTTTGCGCAGCGCTTTACAACATTAGGGCAGACAGTACAATTGCAATGCAGTGGAAATCAGAGGGCCCTACTCGTTAGAGCTTACAATCTACATATTATTTACACATCTGATCATTGCTTCTTAGTAATAGACAAACCTTTCCAATTTGTCGCTCTGCCATTTGGCCTATCCTCTGCACCCAGAGAATTAACAAAGGTTCTTGTACCCCTTCTTGAATTTAGGGTATTTGGGTAACAAGGTACCTAGACAACCTTCTTCTAATCTCCCCTTCAACTATCTGCAAATGTCAAAAGGACTATTCAGATGCTTTATGCCTTTGAGTGTCGGCAAAATAGAGCAAGTGAAGAAACCACTGATTCTCTTTGCACCAAACTGGCTCAGGAGAACCTGGTAGGTGGGTCCAGAAGATGATCCTTTGCCTCTTTCAAGCAGGCCAGAACTATCTCAAGGCTCCCTATTCAAACCTGTTTCTCAATCACTGTCTTTAATGGCATAGCTGTTGAAACCCAGGTCTCCAAAGACAGGGGGTGTCTTATTCCCACATTGCTCATCTCCGGAAAAATAGGTCTTCACACAGACATTTCAGTTCCAGAGATGTCTCTGTGCTTTGCATTCTAGCTTTCCTACAAGTGGAGTTGACCATACTTAGGCCTTAAGTACTTTTAAGGAGACTGGTTTCAGCCTTGTCAATTTTCTTCTAAAACCTCTGGCTTAAGTTTCCCTAGTTAAAAAACCCAGAGTCAAGATGTTTCTCAAATTAGGCCTCCTTGGGATCCTAATTTGGTTTTCTCTGGCCTGCAGGATCTACTAGGGATTGCTCTTAGATGAGATAGCCACTTTGCAGAAAAGATCATTCTGTCATCTGATGTGTTTCTCCCTTGTAGGAAGGTATTCCTGGTCCATGACAAAGTAGTCTTCCGCCCACAACCTACTTTTGTGCCTAAGATGGTATCTAACATCCATCTTAACAAAGACGTAAGCCCTAAGCACCCCAAAGAGATTGCTGTTCAGCGTCTAGATCAGGGATATGCAATTAGCGGACCTCCAGCTGTTGCAAAACTACAAGTCCCATCATGCTCTTCCTCTGGGTGTCATGCTTGTGGCTGTCAGAGTCTTGCTATGCCTCATGGGACTTGTAGTTCTGCAACAGCTGGAGGTCCTCTAATTGCATATCCCTGGTCTAAATCAATGGTTCTCAACTCCTGTCCTCGGGACCAACTAACAGGCCAGGTTTGCAAGATATCTAAAATACATCACAGGTGATATAATTTGCTGCTCAGTGATTGCAGTATTCTAGTCTGCATCTCCCCAAGGTAATACTTAAATTCTGGCCTGTTAGTGGTTCCTGAGGACCGGAGTTGAGAACCACTGGTCTAGATGTTGTCAGAACTATTGGAGCTTATTGTAAAGCTACAGTTTCTAATTAAAAAACAAAACCATCCTGATCAAAAGCCACTATTAGCAGGTGGATGACAACTCAAAATTGCTCAAAAGGCTAAGACCGCTCCAGCACATTGGGGGGTGTTTCCTGGGCATTCTGACATCAAGCCTGTTGCCCAAACTTGCATATCCACCACCTGGTCTGCCGTTTATGTCTCCTCCAAGTGCTACCAGGTGGACGTCCAAGCTTCTGTGGCATTTCAGCATTATGAAGTTGGGCTTGTTACTCTTTGCCTTGTTGCCCACTATTCATCGATCCTGTACCGTATAGAGAAGACGAGAGGAATTTTGATCTAAAGTCCAAATCTTTGACTACATTACAGGGACCCCCCTCCTTTTCTTTGTTACTCTGCAATGGTTGCTAAAAAAAAATATTAAGGTCTCAGTGTGGGGTAGGCATGTCCAGCAAAGCTTTGCCAGTGTCCAATCACCTGAAGGTACCAGCCTGTAACGGAGGGGCTATGAATGGCCAGTTTGTATACAGTACTCCAAGAAAATGGAATTTACAAGTAAGTCAAAAATCCCTCTAACTAAAACCTCCAATAAATTCATTCTAGAATGACAAATCCGGACCAAATTATTTTACAGGCTGGAAAAAAAAAAAAAAAAAGTTAACCCTAAGAGAAGAAAAGCACATTACAGCCTCAGTTGAGCCAAAAATCTGAATAAAAAAACAACCCTTTATCATTAGACAAATCCCTGCATGAGCCTTCATTACAGTTTTGAGAACACATTCCCACTGAATTTTCTTAAAGTATACGTCAGGGCTCAAAAAAATGTTTTACATTGCCGCAATAACATGATTTAAAATTGTAAAATTATTTTTTTGGTGAGTTCGTCAAGGGACACAGGCGCAGTAGAATTCAGGGCCATTGGAATGTCACAAAGCAATTCAACTGAGGGGAGGGTAGCAGTGCTACGACCAAGTTCACTGTGGGAGCAGAAATTTCTGCTGTCCCCTGAAAAATGATTCTACTAATAGGGCAGAAGAGTAGTGGCTTCCAAATAATATGTGTGTGTCACCGGCGCAAAACCAATATTTCAATCAATTTAATAGTGATTTTTTGGCTGCTGCATTCAAAAAACCTTTCATAGGAAAGGACTAAAAGTGTTGTTTTTTTATGTGTGAATGCGCTGCTCCCATCTATACACCCTTTTTAATATTCACATACCCTACCTATTAATTATAGAACTAACCTATATAAAAAACATATACATGTGAAAATTCACCACATTAGACCAAAACCATATAACAAAAATCCGATGACATATATCACATATGTAACAGAGTCCCCAAATATATGCTTTCAAATCTTCTATCAATTGCCGTGATTGGCGTGCTCCTGTGTTCCTTCAATATTCATAAAGTGACTGTGTGATCCACCACCACCTGTAAGATTGGCCACGCACCAGATACTTCTTTAATAATACACCTTTGGTTCATTCATGGGATAACCACTCCACTTAAGAAAACCTCTTCAACGGCTATAATTGGACTTTAGTGTTCCTCATATAAAATATGGATAAAACGATCATCGCGCAATACGTTTTAAAACTGTTTATTATGTAAAAACAAAAAAGAAAAGAAGTGTACACTCACATTTAAAAGTGCCCTCGAGCCGGCACAGAGCTTATCCAGCAGTTAGGGACGGGTGTGGGAACTGTAGCCTGGTTCGCCTATGTGCAATATGCGACCTCCGTGTTCCGCTTACGTTCCACCCCTCGTATCCGTTCGCGTCCTCACCAGCCACTACCGTTTCCGATCACGTGGGCAAAAAAAACTCCCAGCAGCCTCAACTGAAACTCAACAAAACCTTTTATTTCTTATAACCTAGGCTTCAACAATTAAGTCATCAAACCCAGAAACTATGAAGCAGGGTGGTTAACTGGTCCTTGGGACAAAAGATCTGAGAGAGTCCAGAGTGTGTCTGTGTTTGAGGTTGGAGTACCAGACCCTCCTGGGGCAGTTCAGTGCAATGAGAATAACCTCCCATTCCTGAGGTGTAGTCAAGGAAGGTGCTTAAGACTTAAGAGGAGGATTAGTGTAGATCAGGTTGTTCTAATCCCATTGGGCAAATGAGACTTCTTCAAAGGAGGCAACCCATCAGATTTGGGAACAGAGTAAAGAGTTTCTCTAGTAGAAGAAAAACTCTGTACTGAGCTTATCTAATAGCAGACCCAGGTATGGCAATTTTTAGTGCTGATTTCTCAATGTGCAGGATCCAACAAGGCCTGTGATGACCATTGTTCGCAGTAGGCGATCATCCAGGTATCCCACTATGGGAACACTCTAAAAGCATAGCAAGACCAGCACTGGAGCTAGCAGCTTGAGGACCACTTGAATCGCAGGAGACAGATCAAAAAATGGTATTAAATTGAGTGTGTTGTGTACTCGCAGCAAACCATTGGTAGCTTTTCTGTGCTGAAAAGATGGCAACATGCAAGTATACATCCTTGACAGCCACAGAGGCTAGAAAGTGTCCCTGATGGAAGAGAGCTATGAAGGCCCTGTTTGATTCCATGGGGCATTTGTAAAATAAATCACACATTGTGTGTCTTAACCACTTGAGGCCCGGACCATTATGCTGCCTAAGGACCAGAGGTCTTTTTCCAATTTGGCACTGCGTCGCTTTAACTGCTAATTGCGCGGTCATGCAATGCTGTACCCAAACGAAATTTGCGTCCTTTTCTTCCCACAAATAGAGCTTTCTTTTGATGGTATTTGATCACCTCTGCAGTTTTTATTTTTTGCGCTATAAATGGAAAAAGACCGAAAATTTTGAAAAAAAAAATATTTTCTACTTTTTGTTATAAAAAAAATCCAATAAACTAAATTTTAGTCATACATTTAGGCCAAAATGTATTCGGCCACATGTCTTTGGTAAAAAAAAAATGTCAATAAGCGTATATTTATTGGTTTGCGCAAAAGCGTCTACAAACTTGGGTACATTTTCTGTAATTTACACAGCTTTTAGTTTATGACTGCCTATGTCATTTCTTGAGGTGCTAAAATGGCAGGGCAGTACAAAACCCCCCCAAATGACCCCATTTTGGAAAGTAGACACCCCAAGGAAATTGCTGAGAGGCATGTTGAACCCATTGAATATTTATTTTTTTTGTCCCAAGTGATTGAATAATGACAAAAAAAAAAAAAAAAAAAAAATTTACAAAAAGTTGTCACTAAATGATATATTGCTCACACAGGCCATGGGCCTATGTGGAATTGCACCCTAAAATACATTCAGCTGCTTCTCCTGAGTATGGGGATACCACATGTGTGGGACTTTTTGGGAGCCTAGCCGCGTACGGGACCCCGAAAACCAAGCACCGCCTTCAGGATTTCTAAGGGTGTAAATTTTTGATTTCACTCTTCACTGCCTATCACAGTTTTGGAGGCCATGGAATGCCCAGGTGGCACAAAACCCCCCCAAATGACCCCATTTTGGAAAGTAGACACCCCAAGCTATTTGCTGAGAGGCATGGTGAGTATTTTGCAGCTCTCATTTGTTTTTGAAAATGAAGAAAGACAAGAAAAAACATTTTTTTTTTTCTTTTTTCAAATTTCAAAACTTTGTGACAAAAAGTGAGGTCTGCAAAATACTCACTATACCTCTCAGCAAATAGCTTGGGGTGTCTACTTTCCAAAATGGGGTCATTTGGGGGGGTTTTGTGCCACCTGGGCTTTCCATGGCCTCCGAAACTGTGATAGGCAGTGAAGAGTGAAATCAAAAATTCACGCCCTTAGAAAGCCTGAAGGCGGTGATTGGTTTTCGGGGTCCCGTACGCGGCTAGGCTCCCAAAAAGTCTCACACATGTGGTATCCCCATACTCAGGAGAAGCAGCTGAATGTATTTTGGGGTGTAATTTCACATATTCCCATGGCATGTTTGAGCAATATATCATTTAGTGACAACTTTGTGCAAAAAAAAAAAAAATTTGTCTCTTTCCTGCAACTTGTGTCGCAATATAAAATATTCCATGGACTCGACATGCCTCTCAGCAAATAGCTTGGGGTGTCTACTTTCCAAAATGGGGTCATTTGGGGGGGTTTTGAACTGTCCTGGCATTTTATGCACAACATTTAGAAGCTTATGTCACACATCACTCACTCTTCTAACCAAAGCCCTTTCTGACACTCATTGTTTACATGAAAAAGTTATTTTTTTTTGCAAAAAAAATTACTTTGAACCCCCAAACATTATATATTTTTTTAAAGCAAATGCCCTACAGATTAAAATGGTGGGTGTTTCATTTTTTTTTTTTTCACACAGTATTTGCGCAGCGATTTTTCAAACGCATTTTTTGGGGAAAAAACACACTTTTTAAAATTTTAACGCACTAAAACACACTATATTGCCCAAATGTTTGATGAAATAAAAAAGATGATCTTAGGCCGAGTACATGGATACCAAATATGACATGCTTTAAAATTGCGCACAAACGTGCAGTGGCAACAAAATAAATACATTTTTAAAAGCCTTTAAAAGCCTTTACAGGTTACCACTTTAGATTTACAGAGGAGGTCTACTGCAAAAATTACTGCCCTCGATCTGACCTTCGCGGCGATACCTCACATGCATGGTGCAATTGCTGTTTACGTTTGACGACAGACCGCCGTTTGCGTTCGCCTTAGCGCGAGAGCAGGGGGCGACAGGGGTCCTTTTTTTTTTCTTTATTATTTTTTTGCTTTTTTATCTTATTTTTAAACTGTTCCTTTCATTTTTTTTTTTTTTTTTAATCATTTTTATTGTTATCTCGGGGAATGTAAATATCCCCTATGATAGCAATAGGTAGTGACAGGTACTCTTTTTTGAAAAAATTGGGGTCTATTAGACCCTAGATCTCTCCTCTGCCCTCAAAGCATCTGACGACACCAAGATCGGTGTGATAAAATGCTTCCCCAATTTCCCAATGGCGCTATTTACATCCGGCGAAATCTAAGTCATAAAATGCTCTTAGCTTCCGGTTTCTTAGGCCATAGAGATGTTTGGAGCCACTCTGGTCTCTGATCATCTCTATGGTCAGCTGGCTGAATCACCGGCTGCATTCTCAGGTTCCCTGTTGAGACAGGAGAGCCAGAGAAAAACACGGAAGACGGTGGGGGGGAGGCATTCCCTCCCACGGCTTGTAAAAGCAGTCTAGAGGCTAATTAGCCGCTAGGATTGCTTTTACATGAAAGCAGACCGCTGGCTGAAAAGAATGATACCAAGATGATACCTAAACCTGCAGGCATCATTCTGGTATAACCATTCAAAGTCGTGAATGGCGTACCTGAAGACAAAAAAATGGTTAACAATAAAGCACAGTAAACGGTAAAGTATAAAAAATTGCATACCTGAAAAACAAACATGATAAAACATAATAACAATAAAACATTGCAGAATAGAATACAGTAAAAAAGAGCAGAACAATAGAGAGAGAATAGAGAGAGAGAGAGAACAATAAAACGACAACTATTTTTTTTTTATTTTATTTTTTTTTTTTTTACACTTTTTTTGTAACTAACTTTTATAACTGTAACCGGTTCCAGGTTCGGGTCTCTCAAAATGCGATGGCATCTTGGGAGACCCTGTGAAAGTGTGCCTAGTCTGTGCAATGCTGTACCCTACGCTAATACTCAACTAGTGAATGGTAGCGTTCAAAACATTCACCAATGCAAAGACCAGGATTGTCAGGACAGGAGGGACAATAATAGCGGGTGTCACGCCTATATCCGCGCTTTATGCAGACACAACATCTTTTTTGGGGGGGTTCGTTGGGTAGGGGTACTCGGGAGGACATAAAGAAAATGCCTCTCATGCAGCCGACTGCATTTGGTTGGGGATGTGAATGGGGGAAGTACGGGCGCTGCAGAAGTGGTGGGTTCCCAATTAGGATTGGCGAATGCAGCAGGAAGGGCATTATGGGCACGACGGGCCTGTGTTTGTCTTCTTGGTGGCAGCGGGACACTACTTGTGCTTGCCACCTCACCAGCTTGAACTGCACTTATGGGACTCGCCACGTCACCAAGTGTTACTGCAGTGCTGGTTTGACTACGACCGGGGTGTACTAGGCCGCTGGCGCTTGCCAGTTCAATAAAAAGCTACCAAAAAAACTGTTAGCAATCGCAGGGATCAGGCCTGACTCTGCGAACGCTGCAGTTATGCATTTAGTGTTTTGTAAGTGTCAGTGATCGATCGATACTGCACTTGGGTGGGCTGGGCTGGGCCGGGCGGAGGGGCAAAACGCAGGTGCTAGCAGGTATCTGGGCTGATCCCGCTAACACTGCATTTTTGGGAATCCTAAACTGCTGGGGACGCTAGTATAGATCTGATCAGACCAGACATTGATCCGTTCAGATACTATACCACTAAGGGAGCTGTACAGTGCGTGCGTGGGTGTTAGCGCTACTGGCGCTAACCTGACGCTGCCTGGGGCTGGTGCTTGCCAGTTCACCAGAATGCTACCAAAAAAACTGTTAGCGATCGCAGGGATCAGGCCTGACTCTGCGAACGCTGCAGTTATGTGTTTAGTGTTTTGTAAGTGACAGTGATCGATCGATACTGCACTTGGGTGGGCTGGGCCGGGCGGAGGGGCAAAACGCAGGTGCTAGCAGGTATCTGGGCTGATCCCGCTAACACTGCGTTTTTGGGAACCCTAAACTGCTGGGGACGCTAGTATAGATCTGATCGGATCAGATATTGATCCAATCAGATACTATACCACTAAGGGAGGCGTATGCTGCGTGCGTGGGTGTTAGCGGTACTGGCGCTAATCTGACGCTGCCTGGGGCGACGCATATCACCGCTGGGCGATCAGGGGGCTAAACCTTTATTCGGTAATAAACGGCGGGTGCCCTGACACTATAAAAAATAAACAAACTAACCAGCGTCACCCGTAACACTTATACGGTGATCAGTGGTGAAAGGGTTAACTAGGGGGCCATCAAGGGGTTAAAACATTTATTCGGTAGTATATGGGGGTCCCTGTCGCTATAAAACGCTGACGGCGAACCTAAATATTTAGGTCCCTAACTAGCGCCACCAGCGACACTAATACAGCGATCAGAAAAATGATCGCTTAGTGACACTGGTGACAGGGGGTGATCAAGGGGTTAAAAATTTATTAGGGGGGGGTTAGGGGGGTATCCTAGACCTACAGGGGGGTAATACGAACTGTCACAAACTGACACCAATGCAGTAATCAGAAAAAAAAAAAAAAAACTGCTGGTGTCAGTTTGTGACAGGGGGGGGGGGGGGGGGGGGGGGTGTGTGTGATTGGGGGGGGGGATCGGGGGGGGGGAATCAGGGTGTTTTGTGTGCCTGGCATGTTCTACTGTGTGTGTGTAGTGTTGTGCACTCACATACCTGTCTTCTCTCCTCGGGCCGGAACGGAAATTACCGAGCCGAGGGGAGATGACATCATTTCCTTTGCTGCTGTTTAGCATACAGCAGCAAAGGAATGATTCGATTGGCCGGCGGCGATCGCGAGGGGGGGGGCCACGAACGGATGGCCTCCCCCTCACCTCCGATCGCCGTGGGACAAAAGACGACCGCCTCGGGCACCGGGGGGGGGTCCGATCGGACCCCCCACCCGCGGAAGGCAAATCACGTACATGTACGTGATTTTGCCTGTCCGTGCCACCTTGCCGACGTACATCGGCGTGAGGCGGTCGTCAAGTGGTTAAAGCAGAGTTCCACCAAAAAAACTATTAAAAGTGTAGCTGCTGGCTTTTAATAATCGGACACTCACCTGTCCAGCGATGCGGGTGTACAAAGCCCCACTCCTCCACACGGCGCCAGCATTCTTACTGTGGGTGCCCGGCTGTGGCTTTACAGCTGGGCACACACTGCGCATGCGCGAGCCGCGCTGTGAATGGCCGGGCAATCTTCTGGCACCTGTGGTGTGTCCCAGAAGATTGCAGGGAGTCGGGGGAGAGGTGAACTTCCTTCCGGCGCCATGGAGGAAGTGGGAGCTGAATGGCTCTAAAAAGAGGGTATCCGCCCCCCCCAAAAAAATTGACATGCCAAATGTGGCATGTCAGGGGGTCACATCACTTAAAGCGGAAGTTCCATTTTTGGGTGGAACTCCACTTTAAAAAAAAATTCAAAGTTTGAAAAGCACCTTTAAACATGTTATGCTTTGCACACAGCAGCCCCCAATCCCCCTCTTCTGGCTCCCCCTGCATTCCATGTACCACCCTATCAAGTAAGGAGTTAACTTAATGCAGAGAATTCATTAGGGTAAAAAAGAAAACACCTTGAGGCTTTAGAACCACTTTAAGCTCCAGTATAGGACAGTCACCCCCTTTTTGGTTTAGGAACAACAAACAGATTTGAGAAGAAACCTTTCTGCTTGAACAATGGTAACAACTCCTTCACTTAGCAGCCATGGCTGCATGAAGATCTGTTAGCTTTTGCAGAGAGGGTGGAAGATTTGACATCATAAAGCAGATGTTGATACAGTAGCTGGTAGCCTCAGCACTCCACATCCTTCCCGCAAGCATAAGAGTCTAGGTTTTCACAAAGACAAATGGCTGTCTGCAGGTTTAGAGCCTAAGATTTATGATTGAACTGGGTTCCTGGTGTATCGTTGCTGAGCAACACAGCTGAGCCATTCATTCAGAGATCTGTATCACCATGGCAGACATTCTCAATGGAATACAAGTGAGGTAATCAGCCACTCATAGTCCATTGACATTTCCTCCATCTCTTTCAACAGAAAGCCTGTATCTCAGTACAAGCTGGAAGAAGAATCTGTAGAAGCCTAGCATTGCACCCTCCATACACTGATGATGGGTGCAATGCTTTGCAAGCTCCAAAAAAAAAAAAAAAAAAAATACACATTATTTGCAGAGAAAAAAAAATTAGCATTTTTTTTTTAAATGTGAACATAACCTTTAAGGATGGTGCAAGTACGAAACAACCACCGCTGTTCCAGAAAAGTGGTTTTTTTTGTGCTCCTACCTTCTTTTTTGACACAATAGAGTATCATATTTTTTTTTTTTTCCTCAGGATAGGTGCAGGGACACCCCCTTTCCAAGTCACCCCTCGTCTCCACCCTCACCCACCTCCAAGCACCGTTCTTTAGTTCTACCCACTACCCACCTCCCAATACCGCCCTGTTAGAGAATATATAGTGGGATACCTGGATGATCGCCTACTGAGAACAATGGTTATCACAGGCCTTGTTGGATCCTGCACATTGAGATATCAGCACTAAAACTGACTCATTGCTTGCCATACCTTGGTCTGCTATTAGATAACCAAGGATCATTTTGTGGTCCTAAGTAGTTAACAAGAAAAGCAGTAAACTAGGTTCCCTGAAGCCTGCAACAATGAATCACCCACAACAAAATACAATGCATGCCGCCGGGGCCCGCCGCAACAACAGATCTAAACGCAGCTGGCATCAATAGACCCTTCAATGGCCAGTAACAGTAGATTTTTCCACCCCAAGAAACACTTGAGCCACCGACAATAAAGACCCACAGCGCCCCCCCCCCCCCATCTCACAGACATAGATACCTTTCAGTGACAATAGAGCCCCCGGAAGCCAGTATGAATAGACCCTGCAGCACTCTCCAGCATCCCCTGTCAGCACTTACATTCAGTGCTGGCGGTGCCAGAACTGCATTCCCCCACATTGCTGCCCATATAGTGGGCATCTCAACTTCCAGGTGTTTCCTGCAGGCAGCCCATTGAAGTCTATTAGGATGCAGTGGCTGTACGGACATGGGTGTGGGGTCTACCTCCCTGAATGCAGACAGTGCTCTCACCCGCACCTCTCTTATTGGGAGCAGCGACTGTCTGATCGCCCACTGCGGCCTGCCTGCATGCAACACCTGGGAAAAAAAAGTTGTAAAAAGCAGCCCAGTCACAATATACGGACACAATTGCCCTGGTGAACGAGGTCTTACAAAAGAACAAAGTCCTCTTATCTCCTCCTTGTGCGCAGACAAGAGTACAGGTCATCAGTAACACGCATTGTGGGAAAAAAAAATTCCACTTACTGAGCTGTGATTCAAACTCGCTGTAGGTCACTACAACACAGTACAGTACATATAAAGAGCAAATACACCCCTTCCACCATGTGGAGACAGGTTGGGATAACACTCCAAAAGTAGTAAGATTTATTTATATTATTTTAAGCACATACCATGCATTGTGTTGAGCAGGCTTTAAAAAAAAAGCGCAGATCTGTTTTTTGGTTAACTGCAGTGCGCATTAAAACATGCAAATGTTATGTATGTGATAACTCAGTAGAACAGGCAGATATTAAGGGGCCCTAAGTGTTTGGAATTCAAGTGATACCCTTTATTTTTATTTTTTCCTCCAGGATACTACCATTCAAAACTTTCATTTCAAATTTGCTTGATGGCCAATACAATACACCCTGCTACTTACTGCAGTCTTTTTCCATAAGTGATTTCATTATACAAAGCTACCAGCAGAGGGCACCATTTATCCATTTCCTTTATTACACACACTGCTACTTTGTATCTGCCTGCATTATAAAGAGCATATACTTGGTAAATTTAACAATTGCTGCTCAGCTTGTCCCATAAGGTTTTTATTTTTTATTTTTGTAATACTTACCTTATACTGCACTCCCTGCATCCTTTAAATTTCCCATAAAGGAAATGCACATTGGGAAAATGCAAAATCCATGCAGAGCAGCATCAAGCAACAAAAATGTTGCCATGATGTACACACGTTACCAAGGCCAAGTATGAATCCAATTATTCAAAAATGAGTGACTTGGTAGTACACAGAATCATCAGGGTGTATGCGACATAAAGGGGTGCTGTGCTGGCAACACCGGCCATGTTCATGCAGGAGAGGGTTTAGCCTCATTGTGTCCAATTTGGGGTAAGAACTGAAATTAATAAGGCAGTGCACAGCACCTGTGGATGAGATTGGGCTCATACATTCTGCCCAGGATACCAGAGCTGCACTGTATGTGGCCGAGATGGCACTCAAATTCTGCCAGGGTACTGGATGTGCACTGTAGGTTGCTGGGAAGGCATGCAGATATTCTGCCTAGGCTACATCTAGCTGGGATAGGGCTCAGACTTGTTCTATTAGAAGACGTCCCCTGTATGTGCTATTAGAAGGACCAGATTCCCCAATTAATACATCAAACTGTCCTTTCCTAGATACGAAGCTGTTCCTCCAAGCTCCAGTTCTGCAGTAGATTCTGGTTGGAATAAACATGAAGCCGCATGCCCTCCTGGGTCATGGGATAAAAGAGAAACCTAAGCCTGTAAAATGAGACTGAATACAGGAGATTTGGCTTTAAAAAGGCAAATTCTTTCAGGGATAATGCTGTGGGGGGAGGTGAGCGCCATCACACAACGCTTAATTGCTATTTCTGTTCAACTGGTGGAAAAAAAAAATCCTGCATTCCAATTAGAGATGTGTAAAAAGGCAACAACTCTCATACATCATATACTCCGAAGTAAAGGAAATATCCTGCGTAATCTTAGATTGGGGGTTCAAAGGAGCTATATAGTCTTTAGGATTTATTATCTCTCAAGGGGAGATGTGAAAGTTGCTTTTGCTGAAGCTCTGAAAATGCTAGCTGCTCATTCTGGGGCCTCAATAACATCCTGGTCACTGACCGGGCTAAAAATATGCCAATTAAGATCTGACCTCACTGTGACATCATTGGTCCAGGTCAGTGACTGACAGCATTTAAAACCAGAGGATTAGGTGAGCAGCCAGGAAACTAGCAATAGCAGCCTCATAGTTCGCTCATCGCACCTTGCAAAACGCAAATGTCATATTCCTGTATTGAATCTGTACTGTCTGCCCTCATGATGGAAAGTTCAGCACAAACTGTTGGCTCTATATATAAACTCTGACTGACAATTAGGAATTGTTTGGGTTACATACACGGAAAACCAATACCCCTTCCCTCTCAGGCTGTAGCCCCTCTCTTATACCTGCCAAATAAAACTCAGTTTTCTCTCAGTTGGCGACAAACTCCCTTGAAGTCAGGATATCCCAAAATACTGAAACCTGTTCCTGCAACTGACTCTGCTTCCTCAGCATATTACTTGTTTAGAATTCAGCATCCCCTTACATTTAAAGATTGAGCTCCCAGCTCTGTGAAATTTTACAGAGAACCAAGCCTCCTATAGTGAGCCGGTGCTGTGCGATTCAGACTGCTGTATGCATCAGTGACATTTACTGCATGGAGAGTTTCAGCTCTGATGGCGTACCAACACCTAAAGGGGTTACCAGGGGTGTGATACTTCAAACTCTAGGATTGAGCAAGCAAATACAGAACCACCCACTTGGCACCCCTTTTAATAGATTTCAGCAAACGTTCTGTCATGGTCTCTGCACGGTACCCCTCAGATGGTCTCTGCACCGTACCCCTCAGATGGTCTCTGCACGGTACCCCTCAGATGGTCTCTGCACCGTACCCCTCAGATGGTCTCTGCACCGTACCCCTCAGATGGTCTCTGCACCGTACCCCTCAGATGGTCTCTGCACCGTACCCCTCAGATGGTCTCTGCACCGTACCCCTCAGATGGTCTCTGCACCGTACCCCTCAGATGGTCTCTGCACCGTACCCCTCAGATGGTCTCTGCACCGTACCCCTCAGATGGTCTCTGCACCGTACCCCTCAGATGGTCTCTGCACCGTACCCCTCAGATGGTCTCTGCACCGTACCCCTCAGATGGTCTCTGCACCGTACCCCTCAGATGGTCTCTGCACCGTACCCCTCAGATGGTCTCTGCACCGTACCCTCAGATGGTCTATGCACGGTACCCCTCAGATGGTCTCTGCACGGTACCCCTCAGATGGTCTCTGCACGGTACCCCTCAGATGGTCTCTGCACGGTACCCTCAGATGGTCTCTGCACGGTACCCCTCAGATGGTCTCTGTACAGTAAGCTGAGATCAGAGGCGGGAATCTGCAATAATCTGCCATAAACCCCAACATCACATATGGCCAACAACTCAGCAGTCTGTGCAATATCGCTGCCATTATAAAAAGAAGGGGACAACACTTTTCATAGCCTACAATTCTGTAGACTGTCTCCAAAATGGTGATGCTCATCCTAAGCACTCTCTGCTTAATTAGTCCTCCAATCAGCTAACAAATTCTGATCTCAACCATTAGCCAACGTGGCAACCTGTATCAAGACCTATTTCAGATTAGCCGAACTCCAGGGAAATGGCCAAATACACAGATGAAATGCACATATCGTCAAAAGTATTGGGACACCTCCTCTCACACATGAACTTTAATGGCATCCCAGTCTTAGTCCGTAGGGTTCAGTACTGAGTTGGCCCACCCTTTGCAGCTATAACAGCTTCAACTCTTCTGGGAAGGATGTCCACGGGAATGTCTGACCATTCTTCCAGAAGCGCATTTGTGAGGACAGGCACTGATGTTGGACGAGAAGGCCTGGCTCGCAGTCTCTGCTCTAATTCATCCCAAAGGTGTTCTATCGGGTTGAGGTCAGGACTCTGTGCAGGCCAATCAAGTTCCTCCACCCCAAACTCGCTCATCCATGTCTTTATGAACCTTGCTTTGCGCACTGGTCCAAATCATTTGGTGGAGGGGGGATTATGGTGCGGGGTTGTTTTTCAGGGGTTGGGCTTGGCCCCTTAGTTCCAGTGAAGGGAACTCTTAAGGCGTCAGCATACCAAGACATTTTGGACAATTTCATGCTCCCAACTTTGTGGGAACATTTTGGGGATGGCCCCTTCCTGTTCCAACATGACTGCGCACCAGTGCACAAAGCAAGGTCCACAAAGACAGTTTGGGGTGGAGGAACTTGACTGGTCTGCACATAGTCCTGACCTCAACCCGATGGAATACCTTTTGGATTAATTAGAGCGGAGACTGCGAGCCAGGCCTTCTCGTCCAACATCAGTGCCTGACCTCACAAATGCACTTCTGGAAGAATGGTCAAACATTCCCATAGACACACTCCTAAACCTTGTGGACAGCCTTCCCAGAAGAGTTGAAGCTGTAAGATCCCTTTCACACTGAGGCATTTTCGCACTAAAAATAGCACCTGAAAAGCGCCTGTGTAAACTGCCTCTTCTGCAGCCCTGATGTGAAAGCCTGAGTGCTTTCACACTGGGGCGGCGGTGCGCTTACAGGACAGGGAAAAAATTAAAAAAAAAAGTCTTGCAAGCAGCATCTTTGGGGTGGTGGAGGAGCGATGTATACACCGCTCCTCCACCACCCCTGCCCATTAAAATGAATGGGCACGGCTGCCAAAGTGCTTTGGCAGCGGCGCCTTTTGGGCACTATTAACCCTTTCCTCGGCCACTAGCGGGGGTTAAAAGCACCCCACTAGCGGACGAATAGCACCACTATAACAGCGGTAAAGTGCCACTAAAACTAGCGGCGCTTTACTGCTAATGTGCCCCAGTGTGAAAGGCGCATTATAGCTGCAAAGGGTGGGCCAACTCAATATTGAACCCTACAGACTAAAACTGGGATGCCAATAAAGTTCATGTGCGTGAAAAGGCAGGCCTCACAATATTTTTGATAATATAGTGTATGTGAATGGTCTTACACCCCCCCCCCCCCCCCCCCCGAAAGAATTGTAAGTGTGATTCCTACACCTGCCACAGCCAAAAGCATGACGTGAATTTCTCTGTTTTAGTTAAGGAATGAAGTGGTGGCACCTCACAGCCCCGGCCTGCTGATTGGACAAAATACTTGAAAACTCCTCAATGTGCATGAGCCAACACCTGACTGGCTCCTAGTGCTGACCCTCCCTCTTCTAGTCTAGGTGCTCCTGGCATGGGGATGACAGGAAGCTTAATATAAACAGATTTAGGTACTTATACAGAGCTGCATAAACTTTAGTTTTTTATGGCGTTAAGCCTTAAACTAGTTGAAGTGAGACTAACATGATTATATATATATATCCATACTTCACCTTTAACCTACGATATGCGATCCCCCATCCCCCAAAACCCTTTACACAAGGTTACAAATATCTCTGCAACATAAAATGCAAATTGGAAACCAAATAAGAAACAGTACATATTTTTATTCAATTTCTTAAAAAAATGTAATCAAGTATCAAGCAGGAATCCCGTCCTGTCCTCAGCACAATGTCCGACTTGATATGAATCATAAATAAATAAAATATATAACATTCTTACATCAAATCAGGATAAGTGGTCGTTCCGAAGACTTCAGTGTCTGTGACTACATATTGGCATCAGGCATGAGATGGTGGAATTCGGCTGATTGTCTGCAGATGCCTCCGAAGGCAAGAAGAGAAAACTATGCAGTGTTGAAGCGCTCAACCGTTGCAGCTGTTCTTGACTGAGGCACGCGGATCCAGAAGAACAATGCAGACTTCCCTCTCTGGGTAAGGCAGTGGAGCCAACAGGCACGGTGCGGCTTGATTCACTCAGCTACAGCTTTCAGTGTGAGCGTGGCGAGGTCTGTCTCTCAAGAGTCCTACCTCTCTATTGCAGTTAGCCAAAACAAATCTATTTTGATCCCATCACCGGTTCCTCTCAGCTGCAATGTATTTCAGAGCTGCTGATCCGTATCTCCTGGACAAGTCCTGGTGGAATTCTTCCTTTAGTGTTTTGACGCACTCGCGATAGTTCTCGCTGGAGCGAAATTTGGAGATATCGAAGCTGGGAGCATGAGGCATGTGGATGATGAAAGCATTGGGCAGCACCACCAATTCATACCCCTGGATAAATAACACAAGATATAACTTATTACCACCCCTTCAGGAGAATTTAGGATGAGATCAGGTGATAGACAAAACATTGTACCTTAGCATCCAGCTCCATGATGTGGGACACTTTGTTCCAGCCAAAGCCCAGGAAACGCTGGTCATATTCCGGACAGTCTCGGCGGACAACCACGTATGGTTCAAAGTCCGGGGCCCAGTCAACCCGGTATGAAGTAGTCGCTGTTCTCCAATTGGCATAGTTGGTCGGAGCATGTCCTTTTTTCCACACATGGTATCTGGAGAGACAGTTTTGGGGTTACAATACATCCGATGACAGGACCTTACCTGATAGAGCTGCTGTCAAGGAATTCTGTGCAATTCCCCAAATACAGAGCTTGGTAGCAGCACTTACCTTTGTTCTCATCACAACATATCATGCAGAAAGAAGAAACATTGAAGCATCTACTTGTAGCTTTAACAAGTATAAATTCTAAGTTGTTCTAAAGCTTCTCTAAAAGTACACCATATGGCCAAAGGTTTGTAGACACACAACCATCACAGCTATATGAGCTTATTGGACATCCCATTCCAAACCCATGGGGCTAGTAATATGGCATTGGCCTTTCTTTGTGGCTGTAACAGCCTCCAATCTTCTCCAATCTCCCACTCTATCTAGTTATCACTAGATCACTAGATTTCAGAGCCCATCTTTGGGAATGCCTGCCCATTCAGCCAAAGGAGCATTTCTGAAGTCAGGTACTAGATGTTGGATGAGAAGACCTGGATCACAGTCAACGTTCCAATTTCCAGTCAAAGCAAAAAAGTCAGTGACTGAACTACAACTCCCTGGAATCATGGCACAGACCTTTTCTCAATTGCAATTTCTTTAGGACAGGAAGCTTAATATAAACAGATTTAGGTACTTTATTACTAGCAACAAAAGCACTGGGTGACATTGGTTTAACTAGCCCATGGAGGGAAAATAATGATGTGACACTTTACCAAAAGCGTGTGCTACACATTGTGCCCAGTCTTACCGGAAGGTGTAGAGCATCCCCATATCCAGCAAGGAGAGAAGATCTGCTTTGGATTTGGGAAAGGACAGACGGTAATGCAGAGTTTCAAAGGCTGGGACAATGAGGGCCTTCTGGGTGTTAGCCATGTCCTCCTGTACTATGGACTTCCTGGAGGGGAGGAGAGAAAAGTGGTTACATAGGTCAATTGAGGATAGGCTTGACAAAATTACATTCATTGAAAAATCCGATAAGAAGTCTTAGAAGGGCCTGTATACATTGGTGTTTGTTTGCATCAAAAATGCTTTTCTCCCCATAAAATCCAATGGGAATGCAAAAGGAGCTTAATAGGTCAGAAGGACTCAGACTGTACCTAGAAACATCTGAAACTGATCAACAAGCTCAATGAATTCTCAGCTTGCTGGTATTGCCCCATTTGATTTTTGGTGCTGTGGTAGTAAATTCAGGTGGGGTGACACTGTTCTTCAGATGCAAGCAAGGATGTTGTTTGCACATCAGTAAATCAATCCAATATTTGATGTATTCAGTACAATATGCAGTCTAATGCCCCGTACACACGATCGGACATTGATCGGACATTCTGACAACAAAATCCTAGGATTTTTTCCGACGGATGTTGGCTCAAACTTGTCTTGCATACACACGGTCACACAAAGTTGTCGGAAAATCCGATCGTTCTGAACGTGGTGACGTAAAACACATACGTCGGGACTATAAAAACGGGGCAGTAGCCAATATTCTTTCATTTCTTAATTTATTCTGAGCATGCGTGGCACTTTGTCCGGAGGATTTGTGTACACACGATCGGAATTTCCGACAACAGATTTTGTTGTAGGAAAATGTTATATCCTGCTCTCAAACTTTGTGTGTCGGAAATTCCGATGGAAAATGTGTGATGGAGCCCACACACGGTCGGAATTTCCGACAACAAGGTCCTATCACACATTTTCCGTCGGAAAATCCGACCGTGTGTACGGGGCATAAAAGGGGACTCTAGTCTACACAACCCCCAAAAATGTCATATTTTATTTTGAATAAATGTAGATATTGAGTGAGATCTGGGTGTGCGAGATCCTTACTTCCAAGCAGATCTCAAACACAAACTGAACGCATCTGAAAGCCCACTGCATCTGCCCACCTACAAGACACCGTAGGACGACCCCGATCGCATCAAATTGGTAAAGCATGTGTGCATTTTGCTATTCTGTTTGTTTTTTGACGACATATCACGTTTACAATAAGGAAAAAGATAAAATAAATAAAAAACATATACACACAATAATATATATACACATACACACATACATACACACACACATACACACATACATATATATTTTACATATACATAAAACACACACACAAACAGAAAACCAATAGGAACACCAAAATCCAAAATATTTATTCTAAATCAATTTCCCAGTTAGCAAAAGGAATTTCAACCGAGCGGTCAATGCTCCAAAGCTCACTACTAAGAGTTTATGTGCCAGATTCACTTTAAAGAGAAAAAAAAAAAAAAAGCTAAACTTCCTTCAGGAAAAAAAAAAAATTCAAGAGGAACATTCACAAAGACAGAAGTAAAAAAATAAAAGTTTTACTATTCTAAAACATTTCTATGCAGCCTTTAAAGTTTTGTGTTAGCTGCCACTTTTTGGCTTTAAGTGTATATACCCCCAACGATTTGCTCCCTTTTCCTGTTAAAACAGACCATTACATGCGTTTAGTTATATCTGTTCACGGTGTACAAAAAACATCCTGCCAGAAATCAACTGGGCTCATAATTTTGTATACTCTGACCTGATATCACCTGTGCACAGCTTACTCCTGAACTACAGATATCCCTCTGTTATACAGATTATTTGTTTGGTGATCCATGAGAACAGTTCCATCTTCCAGGGTTAAACCCAAAAATATAAAAATGCCATATATTGCAGCTTACCAGTCAAATGTGGTGGCTGCATATATATTTATTAGTTGCTGTGACCCACAATACCTAGCCAATTTGCAAAGCTTCACACTAAGATTGAAAGAAAAGACATTTGCCACCCCGCATAACACTTCCCCTACGTACTAATAACTGTTTTTCAAGGGTAGCGGGACTTGCCTCTACCTCACATCCTGGGTACCCTGCACACCTACAGCTTTATTCTCTGGTAATTACCCTGAGTGACTCTATATTTGGTAGGATGTATTTAGATACTGATCATTTATATACTATATTGTTTGGACCGCCTATTCTGTGAAGTTCTCTTTTCATTGTTGCATACCACTAAATAAAAAAAAAATTTGCTGGAGTCTTTAAGACGAATACATTTCTACACATATACATATACTATGAATATAAAACGAACCTCAGGCTGTCATACAGTCCATACATGGGCAGAAAGTCTATGTCAGACAAGAAGACGTAGGGGGTCTGTGCGTTCTTCAGCGCCACGTTTCTCAGGAGGTTCACCGGATACAGCTGGCCCTCCTTGTACACCACGTGGTAGCCAATGTTGGTCCGAGACTGCAGCACCTCAGAAGCTTGTGCGTAGCGCAGAAACTGTTGGGCCTCTGCATCAGATAGGTACAAGGCCAGGCTCATGGGGCCCTCCCAGTGGCGGCAAATAAGTTCCAGCATCTGAAGCCTAGGGGGGAAAAATTTTTTTTTAAATATTACTGGATCTTGAAAGCGTCGTTCCATCCAGAACCAATACTTAAATTAATGGCATCTATTGGGAGGACAAATTTCCAACTGTTGTGGATTAAAGATCTCCATTTTAAAGTGGAAATACAGTCAGAACCCAACTAACTCTAAACCTGCTCTCTGCTACATTATAAGCCTAATCTATCTAGCACTGTAAAGCAAAAATCGCTGTACTTGCCTGTTCTGCAGACGCTCCGCTCCCACGCTGAGCTGTCAGCGGCGGCTTCTCTGTGTGGGCGGGTGCAGAGGAGGCAGCCGACAACAGAAGCCCCATAGTAAGTCTATGGGTGACGTAACTTTCCAGCCATTTCAAAGCCGTTGTCTGTTCTCTCCTGCACACAGCTTCCACCGCTGGAGAGCGGATCGGTTGCAAAACAGGTAAGTACAGCAAATTTTGCTTTACAGGGTTAGATAGATTAGGCTTAGAGCAGGATTGGTGTTAGATATTGAATTCCACTTTAAATGTTCCCAACGCTGTATGAAAAATGTTACTGTGGAAGGAGATTCATCATATTACTGGCAGTGGAATGACCAATAAACTCGCATCTTACTGTTAAAGTTACAAATGAGGTGGATGGCTCACTGGCCAATTCACCTAGAACTTTCTATATATCGTGGCTTGGCAGGTCCTTTAACATTTTTACAAAGTTCACCTTAAAGTACAGTAAAACCTTGGATTGTGAGCATAATTCGTTCCAGAAACATGCTTGTAATCCAAAGCTCTTGTATATCAAAGTGAATTTCCCCAAAAGAAATAATGGAAACTCAGACGATTCGTTCCACAACCATTTATTCATAGGTCCTTCAGTTTATAGTCCATATAAAAAGATTATAGCAATGTGACCAAGTTGTGTAACCATAAAATGTCCATCCACAAATGGAAGCCTCCACAAGGGGATTAGAAGCAAAATCCAGCAGGAGCTCCAGAGTATAAAAGAGAAGAGAGGCGCCTCTAAGTGTAGCAATATGTTGCTAAATGTTGTACCTTCATTAAATGTAACCATATTGCTACACTTAGAGGCACCTCTCTTCTCTTTTATACTCTGTTGTGACATGATGCTACTCTTATATCAAGACATCGCTTGTATATCAAGTCCAAATTTATTTAAAAAAAAAAAAAAAAAATTGTCTTGCAAAACGCTCTCAAACTGAGGTTTTACTGTATAACTAAAGGCAAAACTTTTAGTTTTGGATAGAGTGGAGAGGGATTAGAACACCTGTCAGTTTTTATTGCTGTCTGTGTCCCCATTGAGGAGATTCACTCTCTCTATCTGTCCCGTTTACAATTATCATTGAAAGTGAAAATAAAAGAAAAATCACAAATTTTGGGTTGCCCCCAGAAAAGTAATAGAGGGGAAATCTTTCAATGGAGACACAAGTTCTGGTGACCTGGGGGGGGGCCCAAGGAATTCCCTAAATTTGCAGGAATTTCCTCTTACTTCCTGTTTGGCTATGGGACAGGAAGTGAAAGAAAATCTCTGCAATGGGATACAGATGGCGGGAAAAAAAAAAAAATATGACAGGGGTTATAATCCTCCCTTACCTGTAGGTGCTTGAAATATCTCCTAAACCTCCACGTGATGAGCGGCGATGACTACGGCGCATGCGCCCTTTAGAAAGGGCACATCGTGCTGTTTCTAATAGGGGTCATGCCATGACTGGCGGCTCCCGCGTGCATGCCAAGAATATGCCTCGGTGTTTGCACAAATATTTTGCATGAAGCGATATCCACTTGGGTATAATTATTGGAATTGTAATATTACACCATACAATTCTAAACGATGCCGCTTTATGTCAGTTTTTCCTTTACTTCTCATTCTTTAACACTACGTGATCTCCTTTGTTTATTTGTTATAAAAATGAAACAATCTTTTGCCAAATCCACCCTACTGTACGGTACTTTTATTAAAAAAAAAAAAAAAAAAACACCACGACACAGAAGAGATCAAAAGTGTTACAGAATGAGAAAAAAAAAAAAGGAACAAACTGACATGAGGAGACGTGTTTTGGATGAAGAAGAATTGGGGTGATTGCTATTACACATTTGCTTGCTTTTATTGGTCAAAGTTATTATAAAAGGCATCACATAAGAAGAAGATGCTGCAACTAGGCAATGCTGTGGGAAAAGGGTGCGCTTGCATCTCCATTTATGTACCTTTGCGATTATTACTTTGATAACTGTAAATTTATAACTTTTTAGATCATCAGCATCAAGGCTGGCTTCATACATTATTGCGGTAAGGTGCCATACACAGCGCACTAAAGGAACGCACCCTCGATGCACTGGTGTTGCAGTGCCAGCAGCACACGGTAGAGCAAATGGTGCAGGTGTGCTTTCTGGTCCATCAGCAGCCCATTCAAATGAGGGCCGCCTTAACGTAAGGCACATTAACCTGCTTCATACTGTGCGTTATTGCACCGCACTAGATCACAAAAACGTGAATGTGGCTTAATTTACCTCTGTACTCTCAGAAAGACGGACCTAGAACAAGCACCCGGACAGTGAAATCCTTATCTACTGGTTTCAGATCAGTGATTCAGTACAGACGACAATAAATCGGTATGAAAGTCAAGCAAATAACATTTTTAGATCATCAAGACAGTCCCCGATTTCTCCAAGTACAGGTGTCCTTTAAAGGAGAAGTACAGCCAAAGCTGGATCACAGGAGTGTAGATCATTTTGCACTTGTGACCCATTTTCAGCAAACAGCGGGCAGACAGTACACAGGCAGGCCAGGCTCGGGAAAGATTGCAACAATATGGTCGGGATCTGCCCACATGCCTGGACCAGAATCCAGCTCAGCCTCTCAGTGAGCCGCTGAGAGCCTCAGCCAGTCGCTTCCGTTTCCCACTCCCTCCACAGCCCAGCGCTCCAGTGAGCTGGCGCGGAGCAGATGTGGCATCAGACGGATGCTGCATCCACATAGGCAAGTATGATTTAAAGAAAAAAAAAATGAAATCCCATACTTCTTTTAAAAGGAGAAGCTCACCTTTTCACAAAAAATGATCAATGCACATTTTTTTGCAAGTTAAAAAAATGTGCATTTATTATTTTTTGTTGCAGGAGCCTGTAAAGCATTACACCACCGATCAGCAGATCACTGGTGCCATGCAGGTCTCCTGCAGATCTGTCAGTGTATCGGCTTGCACCTCATACGTGGAATTCCATACATTCTGACAGGAAGACTCAATGAACTACCACAGCGCCGTGGTAGTTCATTGAGAGCTACAAGGCTGCTGAAATTTGTCTTTTTCCATTCACAGGTAGGGGTGTTTTTTTTAAATTGTGACAGCTATCTTGTGTGGAGAAGATCCCCGCTAGCAGTCACAGTGGGGATCGGGGAGGTGCAGGGCCCGTCTGTTCGTAACACGTTACTCCCTGAATATGGGTGTAACATTATGAAAGGTGAGCTTCTCCTTTAACACTTAAAGGCCACACCTTATGGGCGGCTTTACACTGTCCCGTTGCGATCCAACTGTGCTTTGGGCAAAGTGCAGATAACCCACGGCTTTCGTGCGGGTTAGCTGTGCTTTCCCATACACTTCTATGAGGTCCTGTGGTTTTGTTGCAGTTTCAGAGAGCACACCAAAACTCCTGCATGCTGCATCTATGGTGCACTTTCTAAAACCAACTGCACCAAAACCACAGGACTTCATAGACGTCTATGGCAAAGTGCAGCTAATCTGCACAAAAACCATGGGTTAGCTGTACTGTAACAAAAGCACAGCGGGGCAGTGTGAAGCTACTCTAAGTGTTTTTCCCTCAAAGTGCATGTCAATGGAGCCAAACCAACCTATCCATGGAGAGCTGAGCCACCAGGGTGACATCATTAGGATCCTCTGGGGGAGTCTGATGAGGGAGGAAGGAGAGGTGGACACGGTGGGATGCCAAACGTTCTCTGCGGAAGTCATAACAGACGTCCTCCTCGTCCAGCTGTTCCAGAGCAGCCTGTGTACAAAGTCCAGAAATAACAATAGTAAACAGTGTAACCAAGCAATATACGTTATGATGAAGTGTACCTGTTACATAACATAATAAAGTGATTCTCTAGGGAAGACTAAGTGAACCTATCCATGCAGGGAAAAGCAAATCGGTTTACTTAGCAGCCGCCCTCCCTGCTGCTCATAGCCATGCTCTGCAACCATGCTGCTCAGTTCAGCCACTGGGACAGAAGAAGCCCCAAACCTTTTGTAATGTAATGTCCAAGCAAGTCCGAGGACACTCCACCCACACAATGTGACAGGAGTGGATACCTAAGCAGCCAAACGACGAGATACTAGTGCTGTCATGCAAGTCACATGATTCCAAGACTCAATACAAATGTGCAATATAAAAAAAAAAAAATGAGGGTTGCAAACTTGGCATGGAACTAAAGGAGTAGTCAGGTGTGCAGGCAAAATATAACCTCTCAGGGGCAAGTCTGTTGGTCAGCTGTTGCATTAACAAGCTCCAAGATCACCTGAGAATACCAGTATATGGATTCCCAAGAGTGTTGGTTGGCCACCTTGAGCAGCCAGGCAGCTTAACCCCTATGAGACCTGGCCATCACCCTGCCTGTGCTACCGCCAAGTAGACCTCGCCATCACCTGGCCTGAGCTACCGCCAAGGAGACCTCGCCATCACCCGGCCTGAGCTACCACCAGGGAGACCTGGCCATCACCCTGCCTGAGCTACCACCAGGGAGACCTGGCCATCACCCTGCCTGAGCTACCGCCAAGTAGACCTCGCCATCACCCGGCCTGATCTACCGACAAGGAGACCTGGCCATCACCCGGCCTGAGCTACCACCAGGGAGACCTGGCCATCACCCTGCCTGAGCTACCGCCAAGTAGACCTCGCCATCACCCGGCCTGAGCTACCGCCAAGGAGACCTCGCCATCACCCGGCCTGATCTACCGACAAGGAGACCTGGCCATCACCCAGCCTGAGCTACCACCAGGGAGACCTGGCCATCACCCAGCCTGAGCTACCACCAAGGAGACCTGGCCATCACCCAGCCTGAGCTACCACAAAAGGAGATCTCACCATAACCAAGCCTGAGCTATCACCAAGGAGATCTTGCCATCACCCCCGGCTGAGCTACCACCAAGGAGCTCTCATCACCCTGTCTGAGCTACAGCCAAAGAGATCTCACCAATCCCTTGCTGGAGCTTACCACTATTAAATCTCAGCAGTCGTCTTCCCGAGTTAGATTGACAAATCATTTAGTGAGGGGAAAAAATAGACCAAGATTATTTAAATCTGACAAGCTTTGGCTGCCCATTTATGGTACTCACAATCAATAAGAGCAGTGTTTGAGGAGACGAAGATCTCTATAGCTCTCTCTATATCTATCTATATCTCTATATCTATATCTATTTTTTTTTAAATAAACAGAACTAGTGGAGTCATGACTTTATCCATCCTGTATGCTCTTATCCTGCTCTCTCTTTTACAAACTGATTTTCATTCTAAGCGCCTCTGGTGCGTGTCTGAGCAAGCGTATGTACATCCGACTATACAGTACAGAATACAGAACAGAATATAAAATGCGAGCTTGTCAGTGTAAATTATAACATGGGTCCACCTCATTGCTCTGCTCCTTGTCCACAGGGCAGCCAATCAGCTCCCGCCGCAGAAGGCTCCCATCATATTCCAAGAAGGTGAGATAGAGAGTACGAAACAGCTCAACATGTTTGTTCTTGACACGGAGCTTGTGGGGGGAATTCCAGTGAATCACCTGCATGGGGGAAACAAAGGACAACATTTAGAATTAAAATTCCTTCCACTCACACTCTTCACACTTTTCCTAACAAGAAACAGAAAAGACTTGTGTCTAATAAATTTACGAACTACTGCCATAACACATAGCTTGGTGTGCCAGCTTTATAGGGGCTCTGCTGCAAATCAATTTAAAGGATCAGTCTAAACAAAAGTTGTAGGTGAGGTCCATTGGGCTTAACCAGTCCCCTTTTTCCTATAGCTTTGATACCCCAACAGCAAAAACCCCCCGACTTACTCTGTTCCTGTTCACCTGGGAGTTTTAGATATCCCCGGCCACCACTGAGTGTTCCAGCTCCTCTGGTTACATCCTTCAGAGTATAAATTAGATATAACCGGGAACTCAGCACAGAGATCTCATCAATAAAGAGACCCCAAGAGAATAAACTATCAGGTGGTTAACATCTCCAGTATCTACTAAATTGTCAATTTCAGAAAAAATAAAATAAATTCTATTGGTGTCTGCACTCTGGTCATTTTTTTTTCTTCTAACCCCTTTACGCTGCAGTAACCCCTTTATGTGTGGTGACAAAAAGCTAGGCTTTGATGCCCACATGCATCACCAGGTGGGCAGCGTTAATTTGCTGGAAACACACTCCCTGCACGCTCCGAGCACAAAGACTGAGCTGCCAAAAACATGCTCTGTCCCGAGAAGACATCTGTAGCCGGCAGGATCAGTTTGCGATCACGTGACTGCTGCGACAGCCAATCACAGAGCCAATCACATGATTGCTGATCTGCCCCGCCCTCCTGGGCATTAAGGGCGGGCATAGATTAATTACTCTATAGGTCTCCAAAACCAGTTGTCATGTAATGTTACTGGTCTTTCCATTTTGGGACGTAGAAGTGGGCAGCCCTTACCCCTGGACAGAGCGGCACTCATTTCTGTTAGCGCTGTTCCCTCGAAGAACCCTGTAACCCAATGCCAGTGATAACCTGCCCACAGGGAGGTGTCCATGACAGCCTGGGCTCACAGGATGTGGGTTGAATGACACTGGGCATTTATGCACTCTGGAAGAGGACTGGCTCTAGAACAGATCATGGTGCAGAAAATCTGCTGAGGACAGTGTTGGGGAAATGGTGAGTACTGCAGCAAGAGATTCTTTTATTTCTTTTTTTTCCATGCCAGAATACAAAAATGACATGAAGAATGTTAAAGTACTATAATAATGATATAAACAATTAGTAGCAGGATAGAAGAACATGCTGTGCAGAATGGAAAGGAACAAGGGAGGATGAAGGGTGAACAACCCATGGTGCTCTCACCTTGAGGTCGGCTAGCTCACTGTAACACTGCTCAGAGCGTGTGTGGTCAGACAGCTGCACATTCCAGTAGCAGGGAAGTTGATACACCAGGCTGGGGGAGCTCTTTATAACAGCATTGAATATATCCTGGATGGGAGAGATCGATCCGCTAATCATATAGGGGATAATGGGAGTGTGTGCAGACAATGCAGCCATCACCTTATTCTTCTTACCTGGTCAGCGAGGGAGGTGCTCAGCATATTCATCAACTCCCTCTCCGCTGTCACACGCCACATCTCCTCCCAGCCAATCAGGCGTAACTTGTCCAGGAGCAACAGGATGACCCCTGTGGAAGAGATTAGAAGTAAACTGCCTCTATATGGTAAGTGATGGGTTGGGTAAACTATATGGTAAGTGGTGGGTTGGGTAAACCACATGCTGATGAGATCAGTGCCCGATATTACACTGGTAAAAATACCAACAACATCTTGCCTGCAAGCCATTTGACAAACATGGTTTTCTATTTTAAGGCCCGGTGAGGGGATCCTTTCTTGGACCCCAAAACGTTTGGCTTCCCTTTTTAAATATTGTATGTGATCCTATAATGGAATAAAATTGTATCTGGGCCATCAATATGTGGTGTGGTGCTTTACCCTTATTAGATCTTCTGTTTTGCACTACAAACCAAGAAACTGTTGGAACACTCTGGGGTGTAGAAGCTGACAAGCCCAGGAAACTGACCAATTAGATTTTTATTACATACATATATACATACACACACACACACACACACACACACACACACACTCTCACCGGCCACTTTATTACGTACACCTGTTCAGTTGCTTGGTAACACAAATTGCTAATTAGCCAATCACATGAGAGCAACTCAATGCATTTGGGTATCTAGGACGTGGTGAAGACAATTGCTGACGTTCAAATGGAGCATCAGAATGGGGAAGAAAGAGGATTTAGGTGACTTTGAATGTGCCATTATTGCTGGTGCCAGACGGGCTGGTCTGAGTATTTCAAAACTGCTGATCTACTGGGATTTTCACACACAACCATCTCTAGGGTTCACAGAGAAAGGTGGGAATAAGAGAAAATATCCAGTGACCGGCAGTTGTGTGGACGAAAAAGCCATGTTGAAAATGGGCAGCCTGATTTGAGATGATAGAACAGCAATTGTAACTCAAATAACCACTCATTACAACCAAGGTATGCAGAATACCATCTCTGAACGCACAACATATCGAACCAGATGGGTTACAGCAGCAGAAGACCACACCGGGTGCCACTCCTTTCAGCTAAGAACAGGCTCACCAAAATTGAACAATAGAAGATTGGAAAAACGTTGCCTGGTCTGAGGAGTCTCGATTTCAGCCTCGAAATTCAGATGGCATGGCCAGAATTTGGCATAAACATGAAAGCACAGATCCATCCTGCCTTGTATCAATGGTCCAGGCTGGTGGTGTAATGTTTGGGCCCCTTAGTACCAATTGAGCATTCTTTAAACACCACGGCCTACCTGAGTATTGTTGCTGACCATGTCCATCCCTTTTTGACTACAGTGTACTCATCTTCTGATGGCTCCTTCCAGCAGGATAATATACCATGTCACAAAGCTCAAATCATCTCATCACTGGACAATGAGATCACTGTACTCCAATGGCCTCCACACTCACCATATCTCATCCAATAGAGCACCTCTGGGATACAGTGGACTGGGAGATTCGCATCATGGATGTGCAACCGAAAAATCTGAAGCAACTGGGTGATGCTATCATGTCAATATGGACCAAAATCTCGGGGGAATGTTTCCAACACTTTGTTGAATCTATACCAGGAAGAATTAAGGCAGTTCTGATGGCAAAAGGGGGTCCAACCCGATACTATATATATATATATATATATATATATATATATATATATATATATATATATATATGACCTAGGATCCAGCGCTATCTATTCACTTGCCCATGAAAGATGACCTCCTTCTCCATATGCATGGCTCTATACATACAGTATAGGTCACAGACTCAGGACCAGCGTAATCCTAAAAATGATCTCTAGCAGTTCTGGGTCAGCTACTCAAAGCACTAAAGCCACTAAAATGAACCTTTTTTAAAGGGCGAGGTCAGAAGGCAGCTTACAAATTCTCTCATGAAGGAGTTCCCCTTTAAACAATATAATGGCAAGAACATAAGAATTGGTGAAGCTGCACTGGCAGACACTGGGCTTATGCTTTAAGACCCAAATAAATGAAAATTTACCTGTATTGAAGCCGCGGCCCAGCGCTGGCCAAGGTTTGTGGTTCTTCCAGAGGTTTCCCAAATACCAGTCACTCTGATTCTCCACTAAACCCAGAACCTGGTCCCCTGTCACCAAAACACAAACACATCAGATGTAAGTGGAACTACAACATTTTCAGCACTGGGTGGTGTGGGGGGAAATCTTGGAACCCGTCAGGCATTATTGCCATCAGTGGCCCAATTAGAAAGGATTCCTGTGTGATCTCCAGAAAAGGAAATGAGCAGAAGATGGACACAGATAGCAATAAAAGCACATCAGAGTGGGAAACAGATAAACTGCCATCAGGACTAGATTGCCGTGCTCCAACAGCAAAAATCTTTACAGAAGGAGAGCTTGGTCATGGTGAAAGACGACATGAAAACCTACATCCTGTACAGGACAAACAAAGCACCTCCGGGACTTACCTGTGAACCTTCTAAAGATGGCCCACAGCTCAGCAATGTCAGTGGCAAACGTTATGTCTGTGTCCAGGACGATGACCTTCGACAGGTCGGACGGCAGTGCTTTGGTCAAGGTTAGTTTCATTAAGCCGTATATTCCAGAGTAATGTTTATTGGGGATCCAGGAGACCTCCGGCTGTGAAGAGACAGAAAAATTAAGTATTGCCAGATTTCTCCTAGCAAATAAAAAATATAACTCCATATACAAGCTAAGGAGAGCGATTCTCCTTAATTATTTTTACTTTTTTTTTTATTACAGGTACTTGAATAGCACCATCAGTTTATACATAATACATATATATTTTGAACATTCACATCAGTCCCTGTCCTTGAAAGAGCTTACAATCCAAGGACCCCAACTCACATTCACACATACACATTAGCGCTGCACGATTAATCGTTCAAAAAAAAAAAAAAACCGCGATTCAAGCCACCTCACGATCCGGTGTTCTATTGAATAGTGCATCCCCATCGGATAATGCCTCTGACGATCTGTGCATGTGCAGTACGCAACGTCACTCCAGCTGATATGCTGATTACCTGGCGTGACGTCAACACTGCACATGTGCGGTTCGTCTGAGGCATTATCCAACGATCTGCGAAGGGAGAAGGTAATCGTCAGATTCTGCCTGCCTCTCTGCTCATGCAGGAGAATTGACCGCTCATGTGACAGGTGGATTTGGGTGTGTTGCAGGGCGGGCCACCGTTCTGCAACGCACCAAATGCCAGCATCCTGCAACGCGACAAATGCCAGCATCCTGCAACGCGAAAAATGCCAGCATCCTGCAACGCGACAAATGCCAGCATCCTGCAACGCGACAAATGCCAGCATCCTGCAACGCGACAAATGCCAGCATCCTGCAACGCGACAAATGCCAGCATCCTGCAACGCGACAAATGCCAGCATCCTGCAACGCGACAAATGCCAGCATCCTGCAACGCGACAAATGCCAGCATCCTGCAACGCGACAAATGCCAGCATCCGGCAACGCGACAAATGCCAGCATCCGGCAACGCGACAAATGCCAGCATCCGGCAACGCGACAAATGCCAGCATCCGGCAACGCGACAAATGCCAGCATCCGGCAACGCGACAAATGCCAGCATCCGGCAACGCGCCAAATGCCAGCATCCTGCAACGCGCCAAATGCCAGCATCCTGCAACGCGCCAAATGCCAGCATCCTGCAACGCGCCAAATGCCAGCATCCTGCAACGCGCCAAATGCCAGCATCCTGCAACGCGCCAAATGCCAGCATCCTGCAACGCGCCAAATGCCAGCATCCGGCAACGCGCCAAATGCCAGCATCCGGCAACGCGCCAAATGCCAGCATCCGGCAACGCGCCAAATGCCAGCATCCTGCAACGCGACAAATGCCAGCATCCGGCAACGCGACAAATGCCAGCATCCTGCAACGCGACAAATGCCAGCATCCGGCAACACAACAAATGCCAGCATCCGGCAACACGCCAAATGCCAGCATCCGGCAACACGACAAATGCCAGCATCCTGCAACACGACAAATGCCAGCATCCTGCAACACGACAAATGCCAGCATCCTGCAACACGACAAATGCCAGCATCCTGCAACACGACAAATGCCAGCATCCTGCAACACGACAAATGCCAGCATCCTGCAACACGACAAATGCCAGCATCCTGCAACACGACAAATGCCAGCATCCTGCAACACGACAAATGCCAGCATCCTGCAACTCATCAAAATCTGTCTGTCACGTGATCGGTCAATTCTCCTGCATGAGCAGAGAGGCAGGCAGGATCCGACGATTACTTTCTCCCTTTGTAGATCGTCGGATAATGCCGCACATGCTCAGTGTTGACATCACGCTAGCTGTTCAACATATCAGCTGCAGCGATGTTATGTTCTGTGCATGTGCAGATCGTCGGAGGCATTGGCCGACGGAGATGCACTATTCTATAGAACACCGGCATTTCCATGATTCAGCGCAGAGCCATTCTGTGCCCACAGCTGTCAAAAAAAGAAAAAGGGCAGCCAGCAAAGTTTATCACAACATTGCTCAGATGAATAGAAACATTGTAAACATTTAGTTCTTTTAGATCAAAGGAATTAACTTTTGTCTGTAGATGAGGGCAGTTTAACCACTTAAAGTGGAGGGCCACCCTAAAATAAAAAAGTGCATCAATATTTTTAAAATAATTAAAAAAAAAAAACATTTGAAAAAAAAAAAAAAATTACCTAAACCCCTGTTGCTAGGCAGTCTTCCTAATCTGCCTCTTCCTATTCTGCAGCGCTTTCTCCTCTTCGGCGAGTGGCCTGTTGCCTTCTGGGACATATGTGTGTCCCAGAAACCAACGGGGCCATTCACAAAGCGCCGCGCCACTCACGCATGCGCAGTAGGAAACTGGCAGTGAAGCCGCAGGGCTCCACTGCCTGTTTCCCTTAGTTAGGATGGCGGCGCCGGCAGCCGATCTGATGGACGGATCGGCCTTGGGGGGCCGACATCGCAGGATCGCTGGACAGGTAAGTGTCCTTATTAAGAGACAGCAGCTTCAGTGTTTGTAGCTGCTGGCTTTTAAAAAAAAGAAAACGCCGGAACACCACTTTAAAGTGGACCTTTAGTCATTTTTGCAACTTTCCATCTATTAAATCTTCTGCCCTTGTTGTTTTAACTTTGGATAGTAAAACATTTTTTTTCTGTCAGTAAATATCTTATACGGCCCACTTCCTGTTTGTCTGGTCATTAGCCTAGGCTTATGACATCATGCACAGCTGTCTCACTCAGAGTTTGTCAGGAAGGGAGGGGGGGGATGAGTCATAAAAGGGCCAATGAGAGCTGCAGAGCTGGGAGGTGTGCCTCTGTGTAAATCCAGGACGTGAACTTGCAGCAGACTAAGCTGTCCACAGTTAAAATGGCTGCAGCCAAACTTAGTGGAGGGAGATTTCTGCAGCATATTTGGCAAGTACAGAATCACAGTATATATAAAATAATATGCAAAGTGATTGGGGGAAAGCTTCAGAATGGTAAAGATGTTTTTATTACAAATGATGTGAGCAGATGGCAGTTCCTCTTTAAAGACTAAGCATTTTTCTGACCTTGTTGCTTACAAATTAAAATCAGTGTTTTGATTATATATATATATATTTTCAGCATAGACCCTAGAGAATAAAATGTCAATGAAGTATTAAAAAAATAAATAAAAAATAAACAGCAGTAAAAGTTAGCCCATTTTTTTAATAATGTGAAAGATGATGCAATGCAGTGATCTTTATTCTATATTAAGCAAAAGAAACGATTCACATTTTATCCAGAATCGTGCAGTTCTAATACACACAGTAGGGACAATTTAGACGGGAGCCAATTAACCTACCAGCATGTCTTTGGAGTGTGGGAGGAAACCAGATTACCTGGAGGAAACCCACGCAGGCACAGTGAGAACAAGCAAACTCCATGCAGATCGTGCCATGGTTGGGATTTGAACTGGCGTCCCTAGTGCCGCTAAGTGGATCCAATTACTTAGCCACTGTGCTGTCCACCTTGCTGGGATTGCTAGTTTGAAGTTTAAGCCTGATTAGGCATATTTTCCTTTCCTGGTCACATATCACATACATTCTTTTAGAGACCCATCAATATAACTGGCTCCCTGTGTTTCTCTATGCAATGCAGTAGGAATATGGCTGGTGGGGAGGAGCCAGCAGGGTGCTGTAATAACTTCCTGAAAACATCACAGCACCCTGCCTCAGTACTCTTCCCAAGAGCCCTGACCCCCGAGGCAAGCGGTAGGCTGGCTCTTGGGAGGTGTTCCAAGAAAAAAAAAAAAATAATACTTGAAGGGAGGCTGTCAGTGTGGAGGAGTAGATGTTCCTAGGCAGACGGAGTTTGTATGTAGATCACCCAGGGGAATTCCAAGCCTCAATGACTGAGAGAACTGAAATCCAATGAATGAAAGGAGCAGTACCAGGACAGTCAGGCTGGGGAGGTAAACATTAGATGATGCTGGACGTCTTTCAGCCAGGAAAATGAGGTGGACTCTGAGAATCCACAGTGCAGGAAATTCATTTGTGTCTTTTATAGTAGATCTGCCTGGAGTTCACCATTACTGAATGGAGTTGCCCATTACAAGGGCAAATGATGGTGTCTCTTCCCAGAGGATTCTCTATGGCAGGGCTCTCCAAACTTTCTAAACAAACGGCCAGTTTATGGTCCTTCAAACTTTAGAAGGGCCGGACTGTGGGCCATCGGAAGTAGAAAATGTCAGAGCATTAGTGGGAGTGAACATTCCCCCATCATTGGGGGTCATTGGGGAGGAATTGTGCCCCATCATTGGGGGTCATTGGGGAGGAATTTTACCCCATCATTGGGGGTCATTGGGGAGGAATTGTGCCCCATCATTGGGAGTCATTGGGGAGGAATTGTGCCCCATCATTGGGAGTCATTGGGGAGGAATTGTGCCCCATCATTGGGAGTCATTGGGGAGGAATTGTGCCCCATCATTGGGGGTCATTGGGGAGGAATTGTGCCCCATCATTGGGGTCATGGAGGGGGGGGGGGAATTGTGCCTCATCATTGGGGGTCATTGGGGAGGAATTGTGCCCCATCATTGGGGTCATGGAGGGGGGGGGGGAATTGTGCCTCATCATTGGGGGTCATTGGGGAGGAATTGTGCCCCATCATTGGGGTCATGGAGGGGGGGGGGGGAATTGTGCCTCATCATTGGGGCGCATTTGGGGGGGGGGGGGGGGAAGAATTGTGCCCCCCATCCTTGGGGCTCACTGGGGGGGATTGTGCCCCATCCTTGGGGCTCATTGGGGGGGGGGGGGGGGGGGGAGAATTGTGCCCCCCATCCTTGGGGCTCACTGGGAGGGGGATTTGTGCCCCATCATTGGTGTCATGGGGGGGGGGGGGAAATTGTGCCCCATCATTGGTGTCATTGGGGGGGTATTGTGCCCCATCATTGGTGTCATTGGGGGGGAATTGTGCCCCATCATTGGTGTCATTGGGGGGGAATTGTGCCCCATCATTGGTGTCATTGGGGGGGTATTGTGCCCCATCATTGGTGTCATTGGGGGGGTATTGTGCCCCATCATTGGTGTCATTGGGGGGGAATTGTGCCCCATCATTGGTGTCATTGGGGGGGAATTGTGCCCCATCATTGGTGTCATTGGGGGGGAATTGTGCCCCATCATTGGTGTCATTGGGGGGGAATTGTGCCCCATCATTGGTGTCATTGGGGGGGAATTGTGCCCCATCATTGGTGTCATGGGGGGGGGGGGGAATTGTGCCCCATCATTGGTGTCATGGGGGGGGGGGGGGAATTGTGCCCCATCATTGGTGTCATGGGGGGGGGAATTGTGCCCCATCATTGGTGTCATGGGGGGGGGGGGGGGAATTGTGCCCCATCATTGGTGTCATTGGGGGGGTATTGTGCCCCATCATTGGTGTCATTGGGGGGGAATTGTGCCCCATCATTGGTGTCATTGGGGGGGAATTGTGCCCCATCATTGGTGTCATTGGGGGGGTATTGTGCCCCATCATTGGTGTCATTGGGGGGGTATTGTGCCCCATCATTGGTGTCATTGGGGGGGAATTGTGCCCCATCATTGGTGTCATTGGGGGGGAATTGTGCCCCATCATTGGTGTCATTGGGGGGGAATTGTGCCCCATCATTGGTGTCATTGGGGGGGAATTGTGCCCCATCATTGGTGTCATTGGGGGGGAATTGTGCCCCATCATTGGTGTCATGGGGGGGGGGGGGGGGAATTGTGCCCCATCATTGGTGTCATGGGGGGGGGGGGAATTGTGCCCCATCATTGGTGTCATGGGGGGGGGAATTGTGCCCCATCATTGGTGTCATGGGGGGGGGGAATTGTGCCCCATCATTGGTGTCATGGGGGGGGGGAATTGTGCCCCATCATTGGGGGGGGGATTGTGCCCCATCATTGGTGTCATTGGGGGGGGTATTGTGCCCCATCATTGGTGTCATTGGGGGGGGGTATTGTGCCCCATCATTGGTGTCATTGGGGGGGGTATTGTGCCCCATCATTGGTGTCATTGGGGGGGAATTGTGCCCCATCATTGGTGTCATTGGGGGGGAATTGTGCCCCATCATTGGTGTCATTGGGGGGGAATTGTGCCCCATCATTGGTGTCATTGGGGGGGGAATTGTGCCCCATCATTGGTGTCATGGGGGGGGGAATTGTGCCCCATCATTGGGGGGGGGATTGTGCCCCATCATTGGTGTCATTGGGGGGGGGGGTATTGTGCCCCATCATTGGTGTCATTGGGGGGGGTATTGTGCCCCATCATTGGTGTCATTGGGGGGGGGGGGGTATTGTGCCCCATCATTGGTGTCATGGGGGGGGTATTGTGCCCCATCATTGGTGTCATTGGGGGGGGTATTGTGCCCCATCATTGGTGTCATTGGGGGGGGGTATTGTGCTCCATCATTGGTGTCATTGGGGGGGGTATTGTGCCCCATCATTGGTGTCATTGGGGGGGTATTGTGCCCCATCATTGGTGTCATGGGGGGGTATTGTGCCCCATCATTGGTGTCATGGGGGCGGGGGGAATTGTGCCCCATCATTGGTGTCATGGGGGCGGGGGGAATTGTGCCCCATCATTGGTGTCATGGGGGCGGGGGGAATTGTGCCCCATCATTGGTGTCATTGGGGGGGGGGGGGGAATTGTGCCCCATCATTGGTGTCATTGGGGGGGGGGGGGGGGAATTGTGCCCCATCATTGGCGTCATTGGGGGGGAATTATTGATGTCAGTAGCAATCATTGAAGTCATTGGGGGGGAATTGTGCCCCATCATTGGTGTCAGTGAATACATTCGTTCCCCAAAGGTTGGATAAAATCAAGCAAAGGGCTGCACCCTTTGGGGGGGGAATTGTGCCCCATCATTGGTGTCATTGGGGGGGAATTGTGCCCCATCATTGGTGTCATTGGGGGGGAATTGTGCCCCATCATTGGTGTCATTGGGGGAGAATTGTGCCCCATCATTGGTGTCATGGGTGGGGGGGGGGGGGGGGATTGTGCCCCATCATTGGTGTCATGGGGGGGGGGGAATTGTGCCCCATCATTGGTGTCATGGGGGGGGGAATTGTGCCCCATCATTGGTGTCATGGGGGGGGGGAATTGTGCCCCATCATTGGGGGGGGGATTGTGCCCCATCATTGGTGTCATTGGGGGGGGTATTGTGCCCCATCATTGGTGTCATTGGGGGGGGTATTGTGCCCCATCATTGGTGTCATTGGGGGGGGTATTGTGCCCCATCATTGGTGTCATTGGGGGGGAATTGTGCCCCATCATTGGTGTCATTGGGGGGGAATTGTGCCCCATCATTGGTGTCATTGGGGGGGAATTGTGCCCCATCATTGGTGTCATGGGGGGGGAATTGTGCCCCATCATTGGTGTCATGGGGGGGGGAATTGTGCCCCATCATTGGGGGGGGGGATTGTGCCCCATCATTGGTGTCATTGGGGGGGGGGGGTATTGTGCCCCATCATTGGTGTCATTGGGGGGGGTATTGTGCCCCATCATTGGTGTCATTGGGGGGGGGGGGTATTGTGCCCCATCATTGGTGTCATGGGGGGGGTATTGTGCCCCATCATTGGTGTCATTGGGGGGGATATTGTGCCCCATCATTGGTGTCATTGGGGGGGGTATTGTGCCCCATCATTGGTGTCATTGGGGGGGGGGGTATTGTGCTCCATCATTGGTGTCATTGGGGGGGGTATTGTGCCCCATCATTGGTGTCATTGGGGGGGTATTGTGCCCCATCATTGGTGTCATGGGGGGGTATTGTGCCCCATCATTGGTGTCATGGGGGCGGGGGGAATTGTGCCCCATCATTGGTGTCATGGGGGCGGGGGGAATTGTGCCCCATCATTGGTGTCATGGGGGCGGGGGGAATTGTGCCCCATCATTGGTGTCATTGGGGGGGGGGGGGAATTGTGCCCCATCATTGGTGTCATTGGGGGGGGGGGGGGGGGAATTGTGCCCCATCATTGGCGTCATTGGGGGGGAATTATTGATGTCATTAGTAGCAATCATTGAAGTCATTGGGGGGGAATTGTGCCCCATCATTGGTGTCAGTGAATACATTCGTTCCCCAAAGGTTGGATAAAATCAAGCAAAGGGCTGCACCCTTTGGGGGGGGTATTGGGGGGGGGGGGGTATTGTGCCCCATCATTGGTGTCATTGGGGGGGGGGGTATTGTGCCCCATCATTGGTGTCATTGGGGGGGGTATTGTGCCCCATCATTGGTGTCATTGGGGGGGAATTGTGCCCCATCATTGGTGTCATTGGGGGGGAATTGTGCCCCATCATTGGTGTCATTGGGGGGGAATTGTGCCCCATCATTGGTGTCATGGGGGGGGAATTGTGCCCCATCATTGGTGTCATTGGGGGGGGGGGGAATTGTGCCCCATCATTGGTGTCATTGGGGGGGGGTATTGTGCCCCATCATTGGTGTCATTGGGGGGGGTATTGTGCCCCATCATTGGTGTCATTGGGGGGGGGTATTGTGCCCCATCATTGGTGTCATTGGGGGGGGTATTGTGCTCCATCATTGGTGTCATTGGGGGGGTATTGTGCCCCATCATTGGTGTCATTGGGGGGGGTATTGTGCTCCATCATTGGTGTCATTGGGGGGGAATTGTGCCCCATCATTGGTGTCATGGGGGGGGAATTGTGCCCCATCATTGGTGTCATGGGGGGGGGGGAATTGTGCCCCATCATTGGGGGGGGTATTGTGCCCCATCATTGGTGTCATTGGGGGGGGGTATTGTGCCCCATCATTGGTGTCATTGGGGGGGGGTATTGTGCCCCATCATTGGTGTCATTGGGGGGGGTATTGTGCCCCATCATTGGTGTCATTGGGGGGGGTATTGTGCCCCATCATTGGTGTCATTGGGGGGGGGTATTGTGCTCCATCATTGGTGTCATTGGGGGGGGTATTGTGCTCCATCATTGGTGTCATTGGGGGGGGTATTGTGCCCCATCATTGGTGTCATTGGGGGGGGTACTGTGCCCCATCATTGGTGTCATTGGGGGGGGTATTGTGCTCCATCATTGGTGTCATTGGGGGGGGTATTGTGCCCCATCATTGGTGTCATTGGGGGGGGGGTATTGTGCCCCATCATTGGTGTCATTGGGGGGGGTATTGTGCCCCATCATTGGTGTCATTGGGGGGGGTATTGTGCCCCATCATTGGTGTCATTGGGGGGGGTATTGTGCCCCATCATTGGTGTCATTGGGGGGGGTATTGTGCCCCATCATTGGTGTCATTGGGGGGATATTGTGCCCCATCATTGGTGTCATTGGGGGGATATTGTGCCCCATCATTGGTGTCATGGGGGGGTATTGTGCCCCATCATTGGTGTCATGGGGGCGGGGGGAATTGTGCCCCATCATTGGTGTCATGGGGGCGGGGGGAATTGTGCCCCATCATTGGTGTCATGGGGGCGGGGGGAATTGTGCCCCATCATTGGTGTCATGGGGGCGGGGGGGGAATTGTGCCCCATCATTGGTGTCATGGGGGGGGGGGGGGGAATTGTGCCCCATCATTGGCGTCATTGGGGGGGAATTATTGATGTCATTAGTAGCAATCATTGAAGTCATTGGGGGGGAATTGTGCCCCATCATTGGTGTCAGTGAATACATTCGTTCCCCAAAGGTTGGATAAAATCAAGCAAAGTGCTGCACCCGGCCCCCGGAGCAGTTTGGAGAGCACCGCTCTATGATATGTAACCAGTACAGAAGTGACACCTCCGTTTTGGGAAGTTGAAAGACACAAACTACTGGAAGTAACTCACAAAACACCAAGTAAATCTCCCACACACGTGAAAACTGACCTCTCATTTATTAAAAGAAAAGAAAAAACAGCCAATGAGGTGCCTGCTGTCCATTCTGCACTATAATAATACTGGAATCTGATTGGCTGCCATGGATAAAGAGGTCACATATCTATGCTGTGATTTCTGGATATGGTACCTTGAGATCACTGGCATTATAGAAGCTGATGTACAGGGAGGGAACCATCCATGTCTGGAACAGATTACCCAAAATCCGCAGAGCCACAGAGTCTGTGATCAGGTGGAAGTGAAGGGGGTTCCTCCTATGAAGGGGACACAACATGAAAAAGATCCATAAAGACAAAACTCCAGGATTATAAATCAGAGATTCACACAATATTGTCCTCTTCCTCCATCATTGAAGCTCATCGCCAGAAATGTGACGAGGAGAAAATGTCAGCCTGTCTGATCGCTCAGAACGGCCGCGGATGAGAAGTTCATTAAATACTTTCCTGCGGCGTTATTCTTTCATTATTGTCAACTTTAATTTGATCATCTGACTCTTCTAGAAAGATCCCAACTATTCCTATGAGACCAAACAGTCCAGGTACGAGAGCTGAGCATGCTCAGTGTGCGAATTGTAGAAATCTCCCAGCATGCCTCTGACTCCCAAGCAATGAAATGTCATAACCCTTGTTGTGCCATTTAATACAATTACAAAAGTGTCAATAATACATCGGATGGAGGGACAGTACACAATACACGGCCGCTGAGCTTTTGATGAAATTTTCCTTTTACCCTCTTGCTGGTCCATATTTTAATTACTGTATTTTATATAGACTCCCTCTAGTGGTCATTAGTTTATCATCAGGCAAGAAGCCACCAGCAACATATTATTCATCAGTATTCACAAGGACTGACCTTCCTGAACGTTCACACAATAGGCTGCTGTGTTTGGTTTTTTGCTTTTTCTGGATCTAGGTATATTTCGGTATATTTCGGTGATATATTTGGGATAAATAAAAGGGGTTATAATTAAACAGTTGTGAATAATATGTAATAACAGTGCAGCTGAAAATAGATTTAAACTCTCTGCTTTTTTAGTTTAAAACACATTGAGCACAGATTCCTCAGTCAATTATTTCTTACTCCAGCACTTGCAGTTTACAACTTTTCATGCTGCTGGCTTCTGCTCTCTCAGCACTGCTTTCCTGAACATCTGGTCTTTACAGGAAAGGGTTGACAGTGGACAAGCCAGTCTGATAGCTTAGAGAAGGAAGGGGGAGGAGAAGAGGAGTGTCTTGTCAACCTAGGCTATGGGGCTGTGTGGTTCTATTGGTGCACACAGTGTAGGGAGACAACTCTAGTCCCTGCATGCAGGGGTGGCTCCATAGGACCCTGGAAGAGAAAGGAGCCACCCCTGAGAACAGGAAACCTGGAGCAGTGCACATGGCACCAGCTCAGACGGGAACATATGCAAGGATTCAATTATAAAGAAGGTATTAAATCCACTGCTGAAAGTGATAAAAAATAAATAACAAAAAAACAACGAGGGTTTAATATTACTTTAAGACCTTTATTATTGTTGCCCTATACAAGCACTAAATCCTGACAGAAGCTCTAACCCTTTCCTGCTCTATCCAAACAGATAAATGTTTTGGCCGTGTTGGGCATTACCTGCACTTACAATGGAGGGTGTGAAGCAGTAGGCTACCTACCTGTGGAACAATATGGACTTCACCAAAGTCACCACATCCCTACTACTGTTGTGGCCGGCACAAACAATAGCAACGTGAATAAGCTGAAAGAGAGGCAAAGAAATGAGGGCATTCAGTATGGATGGCAAAAACCTACATTCTTCATGCACACACGTACCCAGAGGAGCCGACCATCACCGCTAAACTCGTCTTCTTAAAATGCTCGCTGCCTGGCTATTAATTCAGACCTCCTGGCTGCAAAATGCTGACCTCGGGCAAGTAAAGAGTGAAATGAGGACACCTGATTAGTATACTGGTTTACGGTTAGCAACTGAGAAGTATGGCAGCCAATGGCAAGCTTAATCAGGCATTTTCAGAAGTCGGCAATAGTGGCCCCATATGATACCCGAAGCCACATATTTCAAACACAAGGCCTTGTCATGTGTACCCAGTTTTGCAGTCAGAATGTGGGGGGGGGGGGGGGGGGGGGATCTCCATTCCACCACCTCCAGCTCTCATCCTCCACTCCTGCTGCTCGCTGTTGCTTGTAAACGCAGAAACCTTCGGTGTTTATAAGGAACAGCTTTGCTCTCAGCGGCAGTACTCGGTGCGCAACGCCCTCCTGAACCCTGCACTCGGTGCGCAGCGCCCTCCTGAACCCTGCACTCGGTGCGCAGCGCCCTCCTGAACCCTGCACTCGGTGCGCAGCGCCCTCCTGAACCCTGCACTCGGTGCGCAGCGCCCTCCTGAACCCTGCACTCGGTGCGCAGCGCCCTCCTGAACCCTGCACTCGGTGCGCAGCGCCCTCCTGAACCCTGCACTCGGTGCGCAGCGCCCTCCTGAACCCTGCACTCGGTGCGCAACGCCCTCCTGAACCCTGCACTCGATTTTTCACATTTTCACCTTCTGTGCGTGTGAAGAATAATTCTCTGACAGTCAGCTGATATCTACTAGAATTCTGGAAGACCGCTTCCACCTAAGGTTTCCATAACAGGAATTTTGAATCATGACCGGTCACCTTTAACTAGATTAGGGATTGCTAATAATTTCTTCACCGTTGACCATTTGGTCCACTCCTAAATGAAGAATGAGTAAATACTTCTCTAGCAATGGAAGCTACTGTGGGAGTTTGTTGTGGGAAAGCACAGGACATCACTAAAATGGTTAGCAGAAGACGATAAGCGGCGGTGATGAACACCAGACGTAGGGTCACTCACCTCACATTTCTCCGTCAGACTCCTCTGAGAACACTGGCTGCTGTTGTCTCCGTCTGTTCCCTGATCTTCACCTCTCAGCTCCACCAACTGCAGGCGCAGCCTTCGGTTCTCCTCCTCGGCCTCCTGAAGGCGGGCTTCCAAATCCTGATGGGAGGCGGCTCTGGGAGGAAGATGTGGTGCGGCAGCCCCTGGGGACGGACCATCTGAAAGGGGCAATACAAAGCTCAGACAGACAAACATGGCCACACAATGGAAAATCTGACATTATATCTATATTTTATAGTGTGCCCACTTCACTTACACAAATGACACTAGCTTTTCTAAGAGCTATACATTGTTTTAAAGTGTAAATAAAAGCAAAACTTTAGTTTTGGATAGAGTGGAGAGGGATGAGGACACCTGTCAGGTTTTATTGCTGTCTGTGCCCTCATTAGGGAGATTCCCCCTCTCCATTTGTCCTGATTACCATGATCATTAAAAATGGAAGTACAAGAAAAACAATATCTCACATTTTGGGTTGTGCCCAGAAAAGGAATAGGGATAATCTTCCAATGGGGACACTAGTTCTGGGGACCTGGGGGGCCCCAAGGGGTTCATTTAAAGTGTTTGTTACCCAAAAACAAAGGAAGGAGAGAGAGCCGAGAGCTCAACCAACTAGGTGAAAATCACAAATTCATAAGCAACTTTTCAGATTTACCCAACTGAAAATAAATAAATAAAAAAAAACACTTAGAACGTCATTCTTGCCTAGGCGAGAAATCAGGAAGTGTGGAGCAGGGACCTGCCGAAAAGGAAAGGGGAATTGTTCTCAATCTTGCATTTACACGCACAAGCATATTTTTCAAAATAGAAAATTGTAGTTTTTGAATAATAGGTCTGTACGCATGCATGAGTGGCGGCGTTTACGCATGCATAGCCACATACAGTTTTTTGTATGTATGTCTAGGGACAAAAACATGCTGCAGCTGTAGCTCCCAGGAGCCACAACAGTAAGAGTTTTACTCTGTATGGCTATACACCTACTATACTGACCTGGGTCTGTACAACTCCGGGCTTACAGGGGTTGTAAACCCCTTTTTTTTTTTTTTATAAAAACAACAAACATGCTTATAGTTACCTGCTCTGTGCAATCGTTATGCACAGGGTAGCCCCGATCCTCTTCTCCTGGGGTGCACCGCTGGTCTTTCCTCTTCATCGGGTGCCCCCATGGAAAGCCGCTCTACCTGGGGGCTCGCTCCCGAGTCCTGTGCTGCGTCCACTGACAGAGACAACGTGCCGCTCTTATGTCACTGGATTTTAATTACAGCAGCGGGGGCCAATGGCTCCTACTGCTATCAATCTGTCCAATGAAGAGAGAGACAGCGGCTGGAGTTGCTGCGCTCGTGCACATCGCTGTATCGTACTCAGGTTAAAAAAAAAAAGGGGGGGGGGGGGGTCTGCAGCACAGAAGGTTTTTCACCCTCGTGCATAAAATGCATGAAGGTGAAAAAGCTTGAGGCTTTACAATCCCTTTAATATATTTCCTCTTCAGAAAGGGGTGGAAAAAAATAGTCACATTCGGCAGGGAATACTGAATGCGACCGATTCAAGGGAACAGCTTTGTACATAAAGTGAGGGGATAATGGCAATTACTATGAATATTGTATGTTTGGTATCACTTCAACAAATTCCTTATTCCATCCAAAAAAAAAAAAAAATTCTGGCTTTAGATAAATTTCGTGCACTATTATCGCACATGTGAATTATAGAGAGATTACACTCACATTCCGTGTCACTGACTGACAGGTAGAGCCAGGTCACGACGGACAGCAGCAAAATGGTGACAATCAAGAGGCGTGACTTGTTACGGCACGGGCACAGCATGATTCGGTCCCAGGCGCCTCTGGTGTGCCTTCCAGGAACGGTCAGGTGGGGAAGTCCAGGATCACTGAAGGCAACATTCTACAATCTGTCAATGAGACAACAAGAGGATTAGTTCCATGCTGTCCTGGGGATCGGGATCCTGAAAACTGGTTAGATCAGTGCTGGTTAAACATTAACGCAGAGCAGATACTGCCAGCAGGAAAGACGCAACGGATGGAGAACGGAGGTATTAACTGCTCTGATCTGATGGGCATCTATATATAGGATTTTGTATAAAATCTCTTTAAGAACTGGAATTGTAATTATGTACTCAGGGGCCCGTCATCCTAAAGCAGCCTAGGACTACAATGGATGATATTGTGGATTAGATGGCACTAGGGACCCTAGGTAGATATTACTCTGTACCTATAATAGGAATTCTCAGAAAAACTGATAAAATGATCTCTATGGGCAGGGGCGGACTGATAACTCATGGGGCCCCCGGGCAATAGGAGATTATGGGGCCCCAGGCAATCAGATTATGGGGCCACACAGTATACACACACAGTATACACAGACAGATGTAAAAAAAAAAAAAAAAAAACAAAAAACACAGATTTATACATACTGTCCCTGGTTTTACTGAGGCTGGCAACCCTGATGGGGCCCCCTAGTGGCCCAGGGCCCTCGGGCAGTGCCCGAGTGGCTCAATGGTCAGTCCGCCCCTGTCTATGGGACATCTGGGTGATGTTTGGGCTGCTTCCATACACTGAGGGACCTTCATGGAGAAAGAAATAAGTATCATGGGTTGGATTAAAAGATTGGAGCACCGTACCCAAAATCTTGAGATTAAAAAAAAAAAAAAAAGGTGGTTTTTATACCAAATGCAATATCCCAGCATGTTTTGGGGACCTCACACCACCCCCTTCATTAGGGCTTAATAGAATAGCTGTTGGGGCACTCAAGCTGTTAATAAAAATATGAATATCTGTATATTACAAAAATCTCCAATATTTTTTTAATATACAAAGTAGAGCTGCACGATTAATCGTCAAGAATCAGGATTTTTTTCCCGTTGCGATTTTGACTAAAGCTTTTCACGATTCTTGCTATGATTCTCTTTGCTCTTCTGAAGCCACAGCCATCAAAAAAAAAAAAAGGAAAAGGAAAAACTGGGCAGTCTGCCAAGACTCATAAGTTCAACCAATAAAGAATGTTAAGTATAAACATTTTGTTCAATGCAATAGACTTTGTGTGTAAGGCCCCTTTCACACGATCGGACCGTTCAGGTTTGATGGCGGACCTGAACGGGCGCTCCATGTTAGCCTATGGAGCGTCGGATGTCAGCGGAGACATGTCCGCTGACATCCGACCCCGTCCGATCCGCTAAAAGCAGACGGATGGCCCTACGTCCAGATCCGTCGCTGGCGGACGGGATCGGGTGAGATCTGATGAAAATGGACATGCTGTCCGTTTTCGTCCGATCCCTCCATGGGCGGCAGCGGCGCCTGACAAGCCCCTCCCCGCTCAGTGAGCAGAGAGGGACCTGTCATCCTCCAGCTCAGCAGAGATCAACAGAGAGATCTCCCGCTGAGCCGGCGGACCGAGGCAGGCTCCGTGGAAACGGAGTCCGCCTCGTGTGAAAGGGGCCTAAGTGAAAAAAGTTTAACCACTTAAACACGAAACCTTTTTCTGACATTTGTTGGTTTCAAGTTAAAATCTTTTTTTTTTTTTTTGCTAGAAAATTACTTAGAACCCCCAAACATTATATATAATTTTTTTTTAGTAGACACCCTAGAGAATAAAATGGTGGTTGTGGCAATATTTTATGTCACACTGTATTTGCGTAGCGGTCTTTCAAATGCAATTTTTTTTGTAAAAATTACTTTAATGAATTTAAAAAAAAAAAAAAAAAAAACTAACCAGTAAAGTTAGCCCATTTTTTTTTGTACAATGTGAAAGATTTTACGTCGCGAGAATCGTGATCTTTTTATTCTAAGCAAAAATAATTGTGATTCCCATTTTGCCCAGAATCGTGCAGCTCTAATACAAAGATCCTGAATTTATCAATAGCCGAGTCCCCCAACAGTCGTTCTCTAAAGCCCTGACAAGGAAGGGGAAGGTTGGAGTGCGGCTGCAGAAACACGTTGGGTATGGAGTTTGCTACAGGTTTGGAATAAAACCTCCTGTTTCGACCTCATCATGTCGGTGTGGTGCTCCAATCCTTCGATCCAATCAGTATGACTTTAAAAGCAACCAGTGATATCCAGTTGCTAACAAGTTGTATAGATGCCCCCTATGAAGCACTGACATCAGCTGCCATTCCTCGGCCTGGATGACAGGCCTACTTTAAGAAGGAAAAAATAATTAATTACCAAAGCTGTGAAACAATAGAAATCACCAGCAGCTTATTTCCCAGATTATGATCAAAGCCATCTCACGGAGCACTGACCATCCAATTAATTCCCAGACAAACTCCAAAACTTACAAGTAGTGGGAAGAGACACAAAAGGGAATTCACACATACAGACTTCCTTCCAGCCCTCCCAAAAAGGCCACATCAAATTTCCTTTAAGATTAAAAATACAAGAAGAATTTAAACATGGGTGGAGGAAATCGGTTAAAGAAGATTTCCAGTTGAAACAGAATTCCCCCTTCCCTTGCCCTGGATTCAAGAGACAACCTGACCGCAAGAAAGGAAAATCCCTACATTACTAAGACCCCTTTCACACCGAGGCGCTCAAAAACTGCCCATAAAAACGTTGGGCGTTTTTGCGGTGCTTTTAGGTCACGGGACAACATGATCTTAAAAAAGAAAAAAAAAAAAAAAAAAAAGAAGGAGCGGTTTTGCTGCGCTTTTGAAGCGCTTCCCATTAATTTCAATGAACAGGGGCATTTTTTGAGGTGCTCCAAACATGCCCCAAAGATGCTGCTTGCAGGACTTTTTGCAGCGCTCCGCCCCAGTGTGAAAGATTTTTTACTGCAAAATCGGCTGTAAAGTGCCACAATGTGAAAGGGGTCTTAGGCCTGGTTTACACCTATGCAATTTTTTACTGCTTTTTCAGTTTTGCAGAACCACACTACAGTTCATGTAAACATGGTTTCCTATGGGTCATGTTCACATCTGTGCATTTTATGGAATGGCCCAGGGACTTTTTTTCTAGTTTTTGGTTCCATAAACTTCCATGGATCAAAAACATGTATGTGAACCGGGCCTTAGTCTGGATCAGGAAGAAATCCAAGAGGAGATCTAGAATGGCCCTTGCTCTATCCCAAGTCTTTCCGTGTCTTGGTCAGGTCAGATGTATACATCTAGGGGTATTTATTTACTTTTTGGTGGTGTGGTAAAACTTTCACCAAACATTCACTGGGGATGAATCAAACACTTTTAAAACCACATGGAAAATTCAACACTTTATAAATATGCCTTATGGCATTTAGAATTTTCATTTTACAGAGACTCTATAAATAATTTTGCCCTTGTATTTCCACTACTATAAAATGGAAGCCAAAACTTTATAATTTTCTCCTAAAATATGGCATTCCATTGCTGTGGGAAAGCACACGTTTGGAAAAGCCAAAACTCCAAAAAAATAAATAAAAATATATATGAATTTGGTTATAATTATATTCATTACCAAAATAAGGGTTAAATCTTTAAATACAGATAATACAATTTTATTTTTTTTCGCCATATTAGCTTTCTTTAAAAGGCATAGTCCACCTTTTGCAAAATTTTGGTAAAATGTACCCACATCAATAAAATAGAAAAAAATAAATAAAAGTAAATTTATTAAAATTTCTTGCATTGAAGACTGCCGAGCATTGCAGGTGAAGCTCCTGCAGGCTGGACTATAAAGGTGGTGACATCACCACACTCCATAATCCATTGAGATCTACGAGTCTCTGCCGCCATAGAAGATTGACTTTGTAGTCTTCCCACTTACAGGTTCTTGTGAATGGATTACATGGCTGTACGAGCGGAGCCACACACAGCTGAGCCAATTTTAACCTCCCTGGCAGTATGATTATGTCGGATTTTAGGTGCTGAAATTATTTTGCATGGAAATTTGGCGTTTTATATTGTAGGCTTGTAATTCTTAGCAATAACACACTTAAATCTGTTCAAACAAGAGTCTAGTAGATATCCCGGGTATGATGAAGTTTGAAACACAAAATCATAAATTATAATATAATAAATAATTAAAAAAAAAAAAATATTATATATATATATATATATATATATATATATATATATATATATATATATATATATATATATATATATATATATATATATATATATATATATATTAATAATAATAATAATAATAAATAAAATATATTTTCCCACGTTTCACTATCGCTGAATTCTGCAAGTGTTCTAATTTACTATCGCTGTTTTCTAGCTGGTCTAAAGCCACTTTTGACGTAAAGGGACACTTTTTGGTTGCTATGGACAATCTCCAGTTTCCAGCCAGAAAGAACAGTATATATAATATAAAACTGCATGCAGGGCATTGAACAAAGCATTGGGGACAAAAGGGATGTGAAATGAATTCATACAGTAATGTAATCTGTAAGATTACAGTACCGTATTGTGTTATGATTTTTACATTTTTTGAATTTGACGCCAGGCTCCGCCCCAGTGCGTCGGAGCGCTCGCAGGGAATGGAGCCTGGCACAGAGAGGCATCGGGCGGAGGACAGAGCCCACAGGCACAGCGGGGGGACATCGCAGGATCCTGGGGACAAGGTAAGTATACTGCAATGCAATCCCGAGTGTGGCTCGGGGTTACCGCTAATGGTGCTGAAATTTAACCCCGAGCCACACTTGGGAAAACCGCCAGGGAGGTTAAAAAGACAGCAAAAAATGCTTCGGTAAGAAGCACCCAGCAATTTGGGTAGTTGGGGGTGGTTTGAGGGTGGGGTAATGCAAGTATGTTTCATGCTACACACTACATATGGGAAAAAACATGAAACAAGGTCACAAAAGTGGACTGCGGGGCTGATTTACTAAAACTGGAGTACGCACAATCTGGTGCAACTGTGCATGGTAGCCAGCTTCTAAGTTCAGCTTGTTCAATTAAGCTTTGATAATAAAACCTGGAAGCCGATTGGTTTCTTTGCAGAGCTGCTCCAGATTTTGCACTCTCAAGTTTTAGAAAATCTACATAGCAGATTACACAAGTCAGGGAAAAGGAGCATTTCTAGACAAACATGGTTCCACGGCTTTACATGCTATCAGTCTAACACTGTAAAAACGCATTCAGGAGGAATCTCATCAGGAGGTTGGGGAAGGAGAGGTGACTACGAATGAATATCAGCTCCCATCTGTTTAATCAGTTCATCACCAGACAGATGAGGGCTAAAACTAAATCTAGGTTCACATCTATGCGGGCTGCGCTTGATGCGTTTTTTCGGCACTTTTGCATTTTTAAACCCGAGTTTTTCAATGCAGTTTTCATGCATTTTTTTATCTCTCTTTAAAACACACTGTATATAGCTTGTTGTTAAGGAGCGGGCCGGAAAGTCGGCCACCATGTCCATAACAACCAAAGAGTCATCAGCTGTCAGCAGGGTTCTCTGCTGACAGCTGAACGTTTATAAAAAAAAAAAAAAAAAAAAAGAAGAAGGGGGAAGAAGAATTGCGGCCCCTCCCCACCCCAAAATGCATACCAGACCCTTATCCGAGCATGCATCCCGGCAGGTCAGGAAAGGGACGAGCAAGCAGCCCCTCCCTCCTGAACCATACCAGGCCACATGCCCTCAATGTGGGCAAGGGCCACTTCCCCACAACCCTGGGTTGTGGGGTCTGTGGGCAGGGTCTTATTGGAATGGGCCCCCAGATCCCACCCTCCCATGTGAGGGAGCATTTGTCGTGAGTGGAGGTTTTTTTGGGTCCGGCAGTGGCGGCAGGTGTCATGATTGACTATGGACCTACAACAGGGGACATTGTTTTTTTATTTTTTAATAACTTGTCAAAAACTCCCGTAATGTCTTTATTCATTTTTACACTTTTGTGGTGAATTCATATAATAAGGGGGGGCGGGATGGCCTCCTTGTTAAAGGGGGCTTCCAGATCCCAATAATCCCCCCCCGCCTGCAGACCCACCGCAGCCCAGGGTTGTGGGGAAGGAGCCCTTGTCCCCATCAACATGGTGCTTTGAAATTTTGGGGGGGGGGGGGGGGTGCAGGGCGTTTGCTCGACCCCTCCCTTTCCTGACCTGCTGGGCAGCATGCTCAGATAAGGGTCCGATATGGATTTTTTTTTTTTTGGGGGGGGGGGGGGGGGGGGGGGCGCATATTTTTTTTTTTTTTTTTGCGTGGGGTTCCACTCCAAATCCATACTAGGGCCATGCCATTTTTTTTCACTATTTTTTTTTACATTCAACTGTCAGCGGGGAACCCCACTGACAGCCGATGACTTATCGGTTGTTAAGGACGCAGCGCTGGCTTCCTGGCCCACTCCTTAGCAACCAGCTATCCACAGTGTGTTAAAGTGGAGAAAAAAAAAAAACGCATCAAAAACACAACACTTGCATTTCTAGTGCTGTTCCATTGAAGTCTATTACATGCAAAACACAATCTGCTGCAGGAAAAAAAAAAAAAAGTTTCCAACTCTTTCCAAAAACACACTGGCTGTAAAATACATAGAAAACCATGTTAAATGGACTTTAGTACCTTTCAGCAAACTGCAAAACGCACAAAAAAAAAAAAAAAAAAAAAAGGAAGGTGTGAACATAGGATTTCTGAGATTTCTGAGATTTCTAGATAAAATAGGCGATATATAGACCCTGTATAGGTTTTGCTTCCCTTTCAGTTCACCGTAAGGTTGGGATGTAGAGGACAATCACCAGACATCTGCAGTACTGGCACCGGTCAGTCTTATCCCTTAGGTTGAGATTTTGGTGATCAACCACCCACAATACCTTTGACACACCTTATGCTGCGTTAGTCTACACAATAAAAGGTTTACAGTGGTAGATGAAAGGAGTTGCAGGGAGTGACAGCTGTCACTGTAAGCTCCTGGAAATCCTCAGTGTGATCTTTTAGCTTTGTGGGATTTCCTGCATCATTTCCCATAAAAAGCAATACAAATATGTGAAAAGCAAGTTTAGCATTTGATGCATGATGGCATAGGAGATTTCCTGCGTTTTCCAGTAAAAACTTGCACATCAAATATGGGAAAAGCAAGATCAGTGTTCGGTGTTAAATATATGGTCTGTATTATGCACATAATCCATGGCTAAGGAAGCGGGCAGCAGGAAAAATAGAAAACGATCGCTGCTACAACCTGCTCCACAAATTAACAGTAATCCATAAATGAACAAATGCATGGCTTCCAAATGGGAGAGGAGATTCAACCAGTTGTAAAATCTGTGTTGTAATGAGCCTCTCTACCATCAGGTACTTATTACACCTATATAGGCAAAAGAAATCTGTGCGACGAAACGCGTAAGCCCTGTATTATTTTGTACTACACCTGGATTAATAAACATAATCATTGCGGAAGATCGAGCTTTCGGTTTCTTTTACCTATATGCTATGCTCGGGTGCTAGGACGACACTACAAGCCAATGAACCAACCGCTCACCACCTCGGTGAATTACAACAGGTGTTTTCTGCCTATAATTTAAACTTATTACACCTACAGGTATCCCTCAATAGCCCAGCATCCATCAGCATGGAGCAGCTATTTATGGGCCCATCTAAGCTCCAAGTTTGACAAAAGTCAGCATTTGCATACCGCAAAGGCACAGGTCTCGCAGAGAGGGAGAGGTCATAGGACAACCTGGACCGGCGAGGTGACATCTGTTCAATCTCGGGACACACCACTTGTTTTTCTTGCGACTTGTCCAATAGATAACAGCAATATGTAGTTAATACCATCCACATTTCTTCTTACTGAAAAGCCAGGAATGACCCCATCGCCTGGTCCGATACAGGAAGAGTTCGTTGTCTGCCTTTAGGGTCGCCCTAAAACTCCCTGATCTTTGCATCGGGAGAGCTACGAAATGTCTAACAATACAGAACAAGTCCAGTTGAATTTAACTAGGACTATATATACCCCATGACCTAGATAAACAGGTAAGATCTGGAAGTTTTTGGACGCCATAAGCTTGTTTATGACAAAAGCAGATTTTTGTATCCCGGGGGGGGGGGGTTGTTGTTAACAGGGCAGCTTCATTTAGCCAGATGAAGAATATATGACCGTAAGTATATAAAATGCTGCTTTACTAAGGGTTATGTAAGGAAATCTTTACTAAAGAAGTAGTAATCATGCTAAAGTGTGCCAAGTACAAACTGGCGGTGGATTGCAGAGTGCACAGCTGTCAGTCTCAGGAATGCGGAGACCTGAAGATATTATCTTGTTCTCAGATTCTGTCCCAGGATGTTAAATAAAAAAGGACAATTTTAGGCTCATCAGACAAGTATTCGCTGATCGCTGCTCCTCCCCTGCCCTTCCTGCTTTGGGGCTGCGGGGGAATTACTTTTGGAGTAACTCTAATAAGAAAGTGTGATAAGATCTTCTAAGCCACAGACTGCATTTTATACTTGTATTAAACACACAGGAGACACAGGCGTACCATATAAGATGCAGACACATTTTATTATTGGTTAAATCTGCTCCGCTTCGATATACACAGGAACTAAACGCTGGACCAATGACTCAGGAGCACTATGGGTGTTCTACAAAAAGCACAGAAGAGGTGGTTTGCCCTCAGACTAACCCTACATAGTTCAGTCATGGAGAGGGAGGGGGAGGAGTCACTGCACTGTATCAGTCACCAGTGAGGAAATTTAGGCTTGAACTATTGAGCTCTGTGCACAGTTTTTTTTCCCAGCAAAACAAAGGGCAGCCTGGAAAAAAACTTTAAAAAGGCACATTTTATTTGTTAAACAAACATACTTTAAAAAAAAAAATGTCTTTTTAATATTTAAAACAACAAACATGTTCTACTTACCTGCTCTGCACAGTGGTTTTGCACAGAGCAGCCTGGATCATCCTCCTCCTCTCGGATCTCCCACAGGCGCTCCTTGTTCCCTCCTTCCTGCCGAGTGCCCCCAGAGCAAGCAGCTTACTATGGGGACACCCAAGCCACGGCTCCATGTGTCCATTCACACAGAGCCACTGCTCGGCCCCACACCCTCTCCTCACTGGCAGTGATTGACAGCAGTGGGAGCCAAAGGCCGATGAGGGAGAGTCCCCAGAGAGGGATCCACATCGCTGGATTGTGATGGGGCTCAGGTAAAGTATTAGCGGGGCTGCTGCACACAGAAGTTTTTTTTTACCTTCATGCATAGAATGCAGAAAGGTAAAAAACCTTGAGCCTTTATAACCACTTTAAATAGAATTAAAAAAAAAAAGAAAAAAAAAACCTGCGGCTGAGCCTAAAGGGTCAGTGGAAGCATTTTTACTAAAACTTGTGCTGTGAAACTTCTAATCTTTCTCTGTACGTACCACATTCCAAGTCTAAATCGCCTTTAAATCACTAGTCACATGCAAAGATTTGAATCTGGTTTGTGGCTGTGAAACTTTTCCTTTTCCTGCTCTTCCCTTCAGACACAGTAAAAGGCCTGCAGTGGGCAAGTTTGGGAAAAACACTCCCAAACCACCAGCAGGGGTTCTCAGATAACCTGATTACCATTCCGGGAGCAGGGAGGACTGGGACACTACAGTAACGTCTGGATGAATCTTAAGTATAAGCAGGTACACTCTACTCCAGGGGTCTCAAACTGGCGGCCCTCCAGCTGTTGCAAAACCACAAGTCCCATCATGCCTCTGCCTGTGGGAGTCATGCTTGTAACTGTCGGCCTTGTAAGGCCTCATGGGACTTGTAGTTTCACAACAGCTGGGAGGGCCACCAGTCTGAGACCCCCCACTCTACTCCTTGCATGCATGTCAAGGTTTAATTTTCAGTTGTGACAAAAAAAAAAAAAAAAAAAAAACTTAGTGGATTTAAAGCCAAAATATGGCTTTTGTTTTGGATAGGGTTGGTAACCACCCCTGTCGGCTATTTTCGGTCTGTGCTGAAGACACAACAGGAAGTGAATGGGCGACTGTCACCAAACAAGTGTCCCCATTGGAAGATTTTCCCTCACCTCTTGTTCTGGTGACAACTATTAAATGTTACATTTCTGAACCTTCCCTACTCTATCAAACAAAAAAATAAATAAATAGGCTTAGATCTACGTAATCTGTAAACCCTGAAAAGCAGTTTGCTCACAATCTGGTCTTGTTCCCTTTCTATTAGGGTTCTGCACCATTACACTACATGGCTGACCGAGGAGTAATACATAAAGAAAAAAAAAAAAAAAAAAAAAAAAAAAAAAGGAAGGAGGATAATCAGTAAACTTCAGAAATTCCTGAAACGCTTCCCCCTACGGGCCTGGCCACCCCCTATATGAAGCGTGCACACCCTCCTCTCCTAAACTTCTCATAATGAATGACACCACTCATGGCTGTTCTCCGGAATTTTAATTTCAAATCCATTAACTGCAAGCTTCTGTTAATAAGGTCGTTATAGAAGCACCAGGGTAGCTGGAAGGAGGCAGATTTGCTTGCAGCTATTTGCACAGGTTCATTAGTTCAGGCCATTTATTAACGTATTAAAAAACACACAAATTTATTCTTGGGATGAGCAATACCAAGTTTATGCGAACAAGAATTTCTACATTTAAACCAACGTTCTCTAGTGCATTGTCCTAATGACCATCTACAAATAAACAGCACGGATGTTAAAGAAAACCTGTACTTTGCAATGACTGGAAAAAGTAACAATCTGGCTTGACAGCAGATTTGCTAGATCAGGGTTTTTCAACCAGGGCCTCAAGGCACCCTGGGTGGCACAAGGGTGCTGCATGCACGGGACCCAGTTTGGCCAGGATCGGGGAGGGGGTCCTCATGTAGACTGGAGTTTTCATTCTTTTAAAGGGAGCAATGACTGAAAAGGTGAGAAAAGCCAAGCCAGACCCAGGCACAATCATGGGGTTATGGAAACGTGCAAAGCCCAGAGTAGGGTTCAAGTTGTTTTCTCCTGCAAAAGTACTCAAATCTCTTTTTTTTTTTTTTTTTTTTAATACTTCGCCAATACAGCCATCTGACATTTGTCTTTTACAAAACACCTGACAGCTAAATCAGGCTTTCAACAAAGCGTGTCTAGTCCATAATGCAGCCCTTCCAAACCAGGTTTCCTCCAGGAGGTTGCTAGGTGTCCCGAGCAATGAGCAATTTCTGCCATTTTGAAAACTCTAATTGACCACAAATGAAAGGAGCATCCTTCCACGTGACCATACTACTAAATGTACCATGAACTGTTGATAGAGTAATTAGTTAGTAATTTAGCAGAGATTTCCAGAGAGGCCAGAAAGTTATTTCAAGGGTTCCTCCATGTTAATAAGATCGAGAACGACTGCTGTAATGGACGGGGTTGGAAATATTTGGGTGACGCACAGCAAAGCATTACCATTGGCGATTTCACTACTATTCTAGAAAGAGTAGGCAGGAGGTGGGGTGGAGAATCTATAGAACTGCATACAGAGAGGGTTATTTACGAAAGGCAAATCCACTTTGCACTACGAGTGCACTTGGAAGTGCAGTCGCTGTAGATCTGAGGGGGAAGATCTGAATTGAGGGGAAGCTCTGCTGTTTTTATCATTTAATCACGTGCAAGCTAAAATGCTGTTGTTTATTTTCCTTGCATGTCCCCCTCAGATCTACAGTGACTGAACTTCCAAGTGCACTTATAGTGCAAAGTGGATTTGCCTTTCGTAAAAAACCCCCAGAGTGTCATCAACCTCCTATGCAGAGTAGAGTTGTTCACAAACGTACACTACAAATCCATTACTAGGTAAAATGGTGCTTGTATAGATTCTAGGTGCTATAGCTTTGCCTGGAATGTATTTAGCACTTTGCCTGCAATTTCCCTTTTTTACTGTCATGGTCAGGCATGTGAACTCTACCCTAGGGAGCCAAGCAAGCCAGTTTTCACAGGTACCAATAAAAGCACACAGTTCATTAAAGTTCCCCCCAAACCACATATCTTCCAACAGCAGTTGCCACTTTCACACGGACCACAGGGTTCCCAGTAAGAAGTCCGTGTTATGCTGTCAATTTTGGGTTTCGACATTACAGTGATGTTCTACGCATAGTAAACCAGACCGTTATGTGGAGCTAGAAAATACCAGTGTGAAGGAGAAAAAAAGAAGGTTCTATGGAGAGAAAAATGCAGAGGGTGGTCCATGACAGGGATGAGCCTGGATGGTATCAATGCATTTTTGATCATTTGAAGGAAAAAAAAAAAAAAAGAAGCAAAGTCCTTCTATTATAGGCTAACCAAGGTGAAAAAATCCAATATAAAAAAAAAAAAAAAAAAAAAAAAAAAAAAGAAGAAAAAAAAAAAGTCTATATACATAATTCTGGTGTAATAGAGTAAAGTGCATTGTACACTACAATCTCTTTATATTTAGCAGCACGTGTGAAAATGTTGCAACATTTGTATAGCCATATCAGCTACCGTATGTGGCACTCTCGGGTGCAGACAGCATTTTTTAAAGCCGAAATCTGGGCAAAAAATTTATAAAAAATATGCCAAAAGCATATGATTCCACTTTGCATGCAACAAATGCCTTTGCAAGCCCAGAAGTGACCATGTAGCAAGGACATCATTGCTGTGTGCTGTACATAGTAACTACATACATAATCTACAGAACGGGGGGGGGATACAAGACCAGTCACCCAGCAATTTAGCAGCATTTCTATCTCAATTAACCCCCAAAAAAGTCTGATCTGCAGGTATCCATATTGCACAGGTATTTTTAAAAGGTCTAGACATCCTGAAATAAACATTTAGGAGGTGGTTAGTTTTTGACATCTGTGTCCCGGTTGCAGATTTGCCCGCACTTCCCATCTGGTGAGACCTTTGTTGCCCTTGACATTCAGTGAAGTTTCTCTTGCAGATAGCAGTAAGAACCTGACAGGGGTTCCAATCCTTCCTCATCCTCCCCAAAACAAAAAAAAAGTTTTGGCCGGACTTTTTAGGTCATTGGATCAGTAATAACTGCAGCTGTTCTTATTGAGAAAAATCTTAAAAACCATGACCTGTGGAGGGGATACAGTACATAGGTTCTGGAGTTGACAAGTACTGCTTTAGATGTTAAACAATTTAACATTAAAGAAAACAGAGGTTTAAAAGATCTCATTGTGGAGTCCTCAAAAAACATGAAAGATGTCACAGGCAGATGAACCCACCAGAGTCCATCCAAAGTTGAAATAGTCTCGTCACAAAAAGAGGACCACAGAAAATCGGAGGCGCAAACATCAAGCAAAGCACTATAATCTGTACCTGCATTCCTAATCAGTCCTGGGGTATTGTAACACGGGAGATGGCGGCTTTGTCTGTACACCCTTTCTGTGCAGAATGTGAAGACGAGGAGGTGGAGACCACAGATGGTAAGAAGCTGAACACGGGGAGGGGACAGCAGAGGTGCGAGTGAGTAGGTGTGTGGGGAGGCCAGTGAGAAACGTGTCCAAAGTTAAAGGTAATTAACTTCAAGTTCAAGGTCAAAACTTTCCTAATCATGGACAAAGGAAAAAAAAGTTAAAGAGCCCTGTCAGCAGAGAGACTGAGTTTCATGGACGAAGGCCAACACTACACTAGGACTCGATTACCTGCGGTCCACATTGATCAGTTTGGTTCAGTTCTTCAGTCTCAAATACAGTAAATGATTAAAAACGCAAGAAACTGTTTTCTCCTTCTCAAGGGACAGAACAAGGAGATAAATGCATTAACCATTTTATTTTTGCAGCTCTGTCTACAGTACACCACTGAGTGGCACAGTGGTATAGTGGTTAGCACTTTCGCCTAGCAGTAAAAGGGTTCCGATCCCGACCACGACACGACCACAACACTACATGCCTGGAGTTTGCATGTTCTCATTGTGCAAGTTTCCTCCGGGTACTCCGGTTTCCTCCCACACTCCAAAGACATGCTGGTAAGTTAATTGGATCCTGTCTAAATTGTCCCTAGTATGTATGAATGTGAGTTAGGGACCTTAGATTGTAAGCTCCTTGAGGGTAGGGACTGATGTGAATGTATAAAATATATATGTAAAACGCTGTGTAAATTGAGTGCTATACAAGTACCTAAAATAAACCAACTGGTTACTGTGACTCGTGCACTTCCATTCTTGTCTAATAGACCCCCCTACAACTCCTGTATCGGACGAGCCTCTCTTCCCCATTCAGTAAATACACACACCAGTGCACCACATTCCATTTTTTCTGTAAAAAGTGGACTAATCCTTTAAAATGATTGGGGTCATACCGCTAGCGCTGTAAATGGTCTTTGGACCCAGAATTATGCAGCCCCAAGAAATAGGATGGAAGGTCACAGCCTTCCAGCCACAACTCCAGGAACCCCTAACAACTTCTGGAGGAACCCTTGATGAGAATGGCTGTTGGATCTACACAATTACCAACAATATGCAGCATTTCAATTGCTATATAGTTGTTTTATTTCAAACCATTTCAATTATAAATCTGTCAGAGTCAGCCCCTTGTAGAACATCTCTGTCATAAATGTTGATGATCTGACAGATCCTAACCTGTTTAAGGCCAGGGTGGCTATAAATAGCCTGAACCTTCCCCAATTTAACAGCTCATTGAGATACTCATGTGGAGGATGGACTCCATTCAGTGTTGCCCTAGGGACCAAGAATGACAGCTTTCCAGCATTGTGAATGCTCATTAAAGCTCATGGAGTAAACACAAACTTGCCGAGAAATCTGTAATTGGGCAGAAGGCATTAACTGCTGCTGGAGCAGGATGGGGAGAGGAAGGGCGCTTCCTTAATCCTAGGGACCTCTGCCCACCCATGGCATCGAAAGGTGGCCATACACCGAGCCACTTTCAGCTTGTGGCCATACAGGCTTCCATAAATGATCATTTGTTTTCCAAATCGAGCGCTTTGATAGGAATACTCAAACTATACTCAACAACCCATTCGATCAGGAGTCTCCAAACTTTATGAACAAGGGGCCGGTTGACTGTCATTCAGACTTTAGGGGGGCTGGATTGTGGCCAGTGGGAGTAGAAAAAATCCTGATGTCAGTGGGAGTAAACAATGCCACATCTTTAGTGGCAGAAATAGTTCCCCATCATTGGTGGGAGTGGGAGGAATAGTGCCCCATCATTGGTATCAGGGGCAGGAATAGATCCCCATCATTGGTGGGAGGAATCCCCTATTGGTGGTGCTGGTGGGGGGGGGAGATAGTGCCCCATCATTGGCGGGGGCGGGAGGAATAGTGCCCCATCATTGGCGGGAGGAATAGTGCCCCATCATTGGCGGGAGGAATAGTGCCCCATCATTGGCGGGGGCGGGAGGAATAGTGCCCCATCATTGGCGGGGGCGGGAGGAATAGTGCCCCATCATTGGTATCAGGGGCAGGAATAGATCCCCATCATTGGTGGGAGGAATCCCCTATTGGTGGTGCCAGTGGGGGGGGAAGATAGTGCCCCATCATTGGCGGGGGCGGGAGGAATAGTGCCCCATCATTGGCGGGGGCGGGAGGAATAGTGCCCCATCATTGGCGGGAGGAATAGTGCCCCATCATTGGCGGGAGGAATAGTGCCCCCATCATTGGCGGGGGCGGGAGGATTAGTGCCCCCATCATTGGCGGGGGCGGGAGGATTAGTGCCCCATCATTGGCGGGGGCGGGAGGATTAGTGCCCCATCATTGGCGGGGGCGGGAGGATTAGTGCCCCATCATTGGCGGGGGCGGGAGGATTAGTGCCCCATCATTGGCGGGGGCGGGAGGATTAGTGCCCCATCATTGGCGGGGGCGGGAGGATTAGTGCCCCATCATTGGCGGGGGCGGGAGGATTAGTGCCCCATCATTGGCGGGGGCGGGAGGATTAGTGCCCCATCATTGGCGGGGGGGAATAGTGCCCCATCATTGGCGGGGGGGAATAGTGCCCCATCATTGGTGGGGGTGGGAGGAATAGTGCCCCATCATTGGTGGGGGTGGGAGGAATAGTGCCCCATCATTGGTGGGGGCGGGAGGAATAGTGCCCCATCATTGGTGGGGGCGGGAGGAATAGTGCCTCATCATTGGCGGGGGCGGGAGGATTAGTGCCCCATCATTGGCGGGGGTGGGAGGAATAGTGCCCCATCATTGGTGGGGGCGGGAGGAATAGTGCCCCATCATTGGTGGGGGCGGGAGGAATAGTGCCCCATCATTGGTGGGGGCGGGAGGAATAGTGCCCCATCATTGGTGGGGGCGGGAGGAATAGTGCCCCATCATTGGTGGGGGCGGGAGGAATAGTGCCCCATCATTGGTGGGGGCGGGAGGAATAGTGCCCCTATTGGTGATGTCAGTGGAAGGAATAGTGCCCCAAGGGCCAGATAAAATCAAGCAAAGGGCCACATCCGGCCCCTGGACTGCAGTTTGGAGAACACTGCATTAGATCAACATGCCACATATAGAGAGGGGGATTTTGAAGGATAGTTAAACCAAGATCTCTGTTTCCAGCATGCAATCTCAAGACCTGATAAAAATACGATCGTATTTATGAACAAAGTATCTCAGTGCTGCTGATCGGTGCAAAACAAAAAAAAATATATATATAAAAATCGATAAATTTTCCAAACTGGCATCAGAAACAAATCTAAAGTGTCTGAAAGGGAAAGGGGAGTGAAGGCTATTTGCTTGCCGATTCGATCAGTTTAATTGAATCGCACATCAGACAATAAAATCGCTGTGTATGTAATCACTAGAAGGGTCTGCACACATTAGGGTATCATTTGGGAGCCCGGGAAATGAACCATAATCTAGGATGTTGAACAAAGGCGAAAGAAAAATCCTTGAAAATGTAATTTGTGTGCAGGTAAACTGTATGGCTAACCAACTGGCATCTGGCTAGGGGACAATATACTCTGAAGGTCACCTTTCTTTCAAAAATTTTGCAGGAAAGTGGTTCTAAAAAGCAATTTTTTTTTTTTTAATGGAACAAATTTAAAAAAAAAAGTCGGGGGGAGGTTTACTCATATGCTTTATGTAACAATATTGCACAGAGCAGTCCTTTAGCTCTTCTTTGACAGTTCACCGCCGGTGCTCTCCCCTTCTTCTTACCAGTGCCTCCATAGCATACTGTGTACTATGGGAGCACCCATGCAGATTTGCTCCCGAGCCAGACTGTGTGGGCCCACAAACCCACACAGCGAGGCTCGGCCCTCCCCCACAGGATTAAATTAACAGCAGCAGGAGCCCATGGCCCCCGCAGCTCACAGTGAAGCCTGTAAAAGCAGGAAGAAGAGAGAGAAGAGCTGCAGCCGGGCACAACGCTGGATCTATAGAGGGCTCAAGAAACAGTTTGGGGGCATGAATAGTTAGTAGGGTGTGTTTAGGTTTTATTTACCCTAATGCAGGGATAAAAAAACAAAAAAAAACAAAAACACACACCCCACAATGGATTCACCCCATCCACACATTTAAGATGGATGAACGAATCACGCAGTGGAGACTCCTCCGGTATCAGAATACACAGATCAGTGCTGCAGCCAATTGGCTGCAATGCTGATCAAACTGAAATTTTCCAGCAGTCCTGTTCGTGAAAAGTCGATCACTGGATCCATAGAAGGGAATAGCCATAGATGGACTAAAATTCAGCTAGTCCCTGCTGAACCGCCCAAATTTTGATTCAACTATGGCCAGCTTTAGCGGCCTCTCCCCTACCGCTTTTGTAACATTTTTTGATGTTTTTTTGGGGGGGAGCGGGTACTTTTTCTGACAGTGGGGAGCGGGCTGTAAAACAGCAGAATGCCATAGCCGGCTCACACAGACAAGGTGGCAGCACAGGGGATTCTAAAGCCCCGTACACATGCAGAATGTTGGGAGACATCACCTGGGTAAAAAAAAAAAAAAAAAAAAACAGCCATCGTTCTGCCCATGTGTATTATTATTATTATACAGGATTTATATAGCGCCAACAGTTTGCGCAGCGCTTTACAACATGAGGGCAGACAGTACACTTACAATACAAAATCAATACAGGAGGGATCAGAGGGTCCTGCTTGTTAGAGCTTACAAACTAGAAAGGAGGGTCAAGTGGAAACAAAAAAGGTAATAACTGTGGGGGGGTGAGCTGATGGAGAAAATGAAAATACAGATGTTAGGTGTGGGTAGGATAGGCTTCTCTGAAGAGAAGGGTTTATAGGGATCGTCTAAAAGCTTATAGAGTAGGAGATAATTGGACAGATTGGGGTAGGGCATTCCATAGGAGTGGAGAGGCTTTGGAAAAGTCCTGGAGGCGGATATGGGAGGAGGTGATGAGGGAGCTAGAGAGCAGGAGGACTTGAGAGGAACGAAGAGAACGAGTAGGTTGGTATTTAGAGACTAGGCTAGTAATGTAGCTGGGGGAGAAATTGTGGATGGCTTTGTAAGTAGTTGTTAGTATTTTGAATTTAATTTGTTGGGTGAGTGGAAGCCAGTGGAGGGATTGACAGAGAGGAGTAGCAGACACACAGCGATTGGTAAGGTGGATGTTGGTCTGTCCGGTTTCTGTCGGACAAGCATGCTGGAAAACCAGCAGCGTATGGGCTTCCAATCAGCGCTCTCAGCCAATGGCAGAGATCGGTGATCAGAGTGTTCTGGTGGGGGTCCATCCCCCTGTCAGAACACAACAGATCAGTGGAGGAGATCGCTGTACTAACTTCAAATATATTAGTACAGTAGCTCAACTGGAGCGGGCAGTTTTTTTTTTTTTTGTTTTTTTTTATTCAACATGCTAGGTTAAATTGAAAAAAAAACAAAAAAAAAAAACAAAAAAAAACCACCACAGACACACAACACGTAGCGTGTACCAGGCTTAAGACCAGTGAAAACAAATGGCTCCAGTGAAGACAGTGCTGGACTCCTGTGCTGGTGAGTCGGTTTCTTAATTTAACCACTTCAGCTGTGGAAGATTTAACCCCCTTCCCCCCTTAATGACCAGGCCATTTTTCGCGATACAGCACTGCGCTACTTTAACTGACAATTGCGCAGTCGTGCGACGCTGTACCCAAATAAAATTGAAATCCTTTTCCCCCCCCCACAAATAGAGCTTTCTTTTGGTGGTATGTGATCACCTCTGCGTTATTTTTTTGTGCAACAACAAAAAAAAAAAAAGACTGACAATTTTGAGAAAAAAAAAAAAAATACACACCACACCCCATTTTTTTACTTTCTGCTATAAAACATACCCAATTATAAAAATAAATAAATAAATAAATGGGGTCTTCATCAATTTAGATCAATATGTAATTCTGCTACATATTTTTGGTAAAAAAAAAAAAAAAATCCCAATTAATTGGTTTGCACAAAAATTATAATGTCTACAAAACTATGGGACAGATTTATAGAATTTTGCTTTTTTGCTAGTAATGGCGGCAATCAGCGACTTATGGCGGGACTGCGATATTGCGGCAGAAAAATCTGACACTGACACTTTTTTGGGACCAGTGACACTAATGGGGATCAGTGCTAAAAATGCAGAAGGTAAAAGTAAAAGGCGTCCAAACTAAAAGAAGAGTGCATAGAATGGATTTAGCAATCCGGCCAACAGAGTTGCATTTTCAAAAGGAATATGCCCCAAAAAAACAAATGTGGTGAACAAAGTGAATCTCTTCTCAAGTAATAACGGAAAAAATCCTCTGATAAACAGAAGCCCAAGAACAGTATAAAAATATATCAGCAACATGACATTTCACAACAAACATGCAGCTCCCGTCTACTACAGCAATCTTTCCAGACTGAACTCTATCAGAAGACCCGAATAGAAGCTGCCAACAAGATACAAACTGTGTGAAGTCCAGGATTCAAGGTCAGCGATAACGGGTCACGTTCTGACATCCCAACTTCTGCATGCCTGCATACTACCGTCAGTATAATATATCCATGCATTATGTACATACACCCACACCCCTACATAATAAACTTACACACAGCTATTGTCTGGGGGCGCCACGTTCAAGAATCAGCCTTTGTTTAATTTTCTTGGCACCGGTGGCTGAAAACACTTACATAGGAAATGACAGACTAGCGACAGAACGGATACAGTCACACTTTTTTTTTTCTTTTTATATATATAAAACTTCAGGGATATTTGTACACACAAGTTATGCATTGCCAACTATCAGCATGGTGCACAGGGTACAATTTAAATGTGGTGCGTTAAATGTTGGCAATAGAAAAATAGACTGCTGGGATGAAACCTACTTACTGCGCACCTCTATGTCTGCACCTGACTGCACCATACTGTCTATATTAGGGATGAGACATTTTAAAAGAAAGCAAACCTGTAAAAATATAATAAGGAATGCCAAAAAGTTACCTCTAATTCCAATGCAAGCCGCACTCTGAGGAGCGCGAGAAGACGGCACCACAGCAGACACATGTGACACATGGCTGTAGATGGGGGCAGAAGCACAACACGAAGCCTGCGACATCGAACTGCATAGAAAGCCCCGGTTCACACTACCGCGACTTGAGAGTTCAAAGTAGCATGACAAATCGCACCCTATTAATTGGTGCAAATCAAGTCGCTCCAACTTTGAAAAAAGGTTCCTGCACTACTTTTGGTGCAACTTCAATACGACTTGCATGGACTTCTGTTAACCACTTGCTTACTGGGCACTTAAAACCCCTTCCTGCCCAGACCAATTTTCAGCGCAGTCACACTTTGGATGACAATTGCGCGGTTAAGCAATGCTGTTCCCAAATTACATTTTTAATAATTTTTTTCCCACACAAATAGTGGTGGTATTTAATCACTGCTGTTTGTTTTTTTGCAAAAAATAAAAAACGAACGAATACCGAAAATTGTGGAAAAAAAAAAAAAAACACAAAAAAATTTTCATAGATTGTTATAAAATAAGTAATTTTTCTCCTTCATTGATGTGCGCTAATGGGCACTGATAAGTGGCACTAATGGGCAATGATAGGTGGCACTGAAGGACACAGCTGAGCCAGCCACGGCTCTCTGTGTGAGGGACCGATGTTTACATCACGTTTACATCACGTGATCAGCTGTCATTGGCTGACAGCTGATCACGTGGTAAGGGGCCGGGATCGAGTCTCAGCCTCAGTGATCACAGAGCGTGCCGTACGTGACCCGCAGGGACGCACTGACAGCACATGCTCGGGAGGACATCTATGGACTTTAGAGGAGAATGTTTTTCTCTCAACAAACGTTGAGAGTTAAGCCCCACAGTGGCCGAATGTCGGACGACATTGGCTGGTTCAATAAAAACCAGTTGACATTCGGCCCCGTGTGTATGGCAGCCGGTCCAAGAGAAGCTGGCCGTTTGGCTGGCTTCTGTCGGACGTGCATGCTGTAAAACCAGCAGCCGACTGACACCCGGCAACCCCCTTCTCAGAACAAAACAGCTCAGAGGAGGAGATCGCTGTACCAACATCAGATCGTTAGTACAGCAGCTCCGACCGGAGCTGACAGTTAATTTTTGTTCAACCCGTTGGGTTAAACAGAAATAAATAGTGTGTACCAGGCTTTACTCTTGAAGCTAAAAAGGAAAAAACTTTCACTTGTTAGTTGCAAGTATGATTAGATCTGCTAAAGAAGAAAACTGCTTGTCCCCGTTTAGGACAATGAAGAGGTCTTAGGCTGATAATCCCAGTGTAATGATATGTTATGGCTGCCCACAGACAATGGATTGTTACCCAATGTAGCCAAAAAGGTTTCAGAATGGAAAACTGTCCCGGAGTATCTATGAGCCCCATAGAGGTAAACAGATGGGACTACCTGACCATTGTAGGAGGTTCCTGAAGAGTGTAAGCTGTTCCATTTTATTTGCTGGCAGAAAACGTTCTCCAACATAACAAACAATCCTGCGTTGGCGGCTCCCCAGTGTAACACAGAACGCCTTTTTTTGCTTAGCGCACATGATGCAATTCTCACACTGAGATCTGTTGGGTAATGTAGGTGTTAATTCTGCCCCCGCACAGTGCAATTTACCTGGCCAGGTTCAGAATGTATTGTAAAGATGCACAATCAGACTACAACACACTCAAATTGGACAAATCTGCATGCCAAAAAAAATCTCTGCAGAGACAATGGAACAATGCTTGTACATTCATCACAAAAAAATAATCAGAGACGGATTCGATCCAGGAGGACTCCTTCTTAAAAATGTCAACAACTAAGGGCCAGCCTGATTGGACACTGATTGATTAGATACTGATTGATTAGATAGTTCAGGCAGGTTAGATAGTTCAGGTAGGTCCCTGTAGAAAATATGAAAAAAAGGAGGAGGGGGACTTTATAATGAAGCGTATGTGAATAAGTCTCCATCCCTGATTCAGTAGAAATGAATGGGACTTCATATGAGGTATGTATGGCAACAGAGAGCCAGTGTAAATACACAGTATTTATTGCTTAGTAATGATTACATAACATATTAGAAAAGTCATTCTCAGGTTTGTGTCCATATCGAACCTTCCAATGAAGATGAGATGCATAAAAAAATCCCTACGCGTTTCATGGATTTATTCCACTCCCAGGGAAAATGCAATTAAAATATCCGTGAAAAAGCACAAAACATAAAAAAATTTGCCGTACACACAGTATCTCACAAAAGTGAGTACACCCCTCACATTTTTGTAAATATTTTATTCACTTGCTACAATGTAAAGTAGTGAGTGTACAGCTTGTATAACAGTGTAAATTTGCTGTCCCCTCAAAATAACTCAACACACAGCCATTAAAGTGACACTAAAGGTTTAAAAAAAAAAAAAAAAAAAAAAAAAAAACACACACACACAACATACATATCATACTTACCTCCACTGTGCAGCTCGTTTTGCACAGAGTGGCCCCGAACCTGCTTTTGTGGGGTCCCTCAGTGGCTCCTCCCCACATCAGACAACCCCCTGGGAGAAGCGCTCTCCCGGGGGATTACCTTGTGGGCGCGCTCCTGAGTCCAGCATTTGGCGTCCATAGAGGCCGAATGTATGACTCGGCCCCACCCCCCGGTGTCCGCGTCATTGGATTTGAGCGACAGCAGCGGGAGCCAATGGCTGCGCTGCCATCAATCTATCCAATCAACAGGCGAGAACCCCCTAGCAGAGAGACAGCGCGTCCCCGTGGGACAAGTTCGAAGGTTCAGGTAAGTAAAACGGGGGCTGGGGGGCCGGTCACTGACAGGTGTTTTTTTACCTTAATGTATAAGATGCATTAAGGTGAAAAAAAATACGAACCTTTACAACCCCTTTAACCACTTCAATACCAGGCACTTAGACACCTTCCTGCCCAGGCCAATTTTCAGTTTTCAGTTTTCAGTTTCAATTGAATGACAATTGCGCCTCATGCAACACTGTAGCCTAACAAATCATTTTGTTCCCACAAATAGAGCTTTCTTTTGGTGGTATTTGATCACCTCTGCGGTTTTTATTTTTTGCGCAACAAATAAAAAAAGACCGAAAATTTTGAAAAAAACAAGTTTTTCTTTGTTTCTGTTAAAATTTTTTGTAAATAACTACTTTTTCTTCTTCAATGACGGGCATCGATACGGCTGCACTGACGGGCATCGATACGGCTGCACTGACGGGCATCGATACGGCTGCACTGACGGGCATCGATACGGCTGCACTGACGGGCATCGATACGGCTGCACTGACGGGCATCGGTACGGCTGCACTGACGGGCATCGGTACGGCTGCACTGACGGGCATCGGTACGGCTGCACTGACGGGCATCGGTACGGCTGCACTGACGGGCATCGGTACGGCTGCACTGACGGGCATCGGTACGGCTGCACTGACGGGCACCGGTACGGCTGCACTGGTATGCGGCACCGATGGGCACTCATAGGCGGCACCGATGGGCACTCATAGGCGGCACCGATGGGCACTCATAGGCGGCACCGATGGGCACTCATAGGCGGCACCGATGGGCACTCATAGGCGGCACCGATGGGCACTCATAGGCGGCACCGATGGGCACTCATAGGCGGCACCGATGGGCACTCATAGGCGGCACCGATGGGCACTCACAGGCGGCACCGATGGGCACTCATAGGCGGCACCGATGGGTAGTTATGGGTGGCACTGATAGTTGGCACAGATGGGCACTGATGGGTGGCACTGATGACACTGATTGTTTGCACTGATGCCCCTAAGGGTGGCATTGCTGGGCATCACTGCAACATAATGGTGCCAATCTGTTGCCATTTGTGGGCACAGATTGGGCACTGACTGGGCACACGTGGATGGCAATGGGGTACATACCTGGCCATCCACATGTTGCCCCTTCCCTGGTGGTCCTAGTGGCGATCCCTGGTGGTCCAGTGTGGTGATCTGAGGGGGGGCTGCGCTGACCCCCCCTGCCAGGAGAGCCGTCGATCGGCTCTCCTCTACTCGCGTCTGTCAGACGCGAGTGAGGAAGAGCCGATCAACAGCTCTTCCTATTGACATCGTGATCAGCCGTGATTGGACACGGCTGATCACGTGGTAAAGAGCCTCCGCCAGAGGCTCTTTAGCAAGATCGGTGTAGCGGTGTGTCAGACTGACACACCGATCGCCACGATGCGCGCCCCCTAGGGCGTGCGGCGGCATGTTATCCTGCTGGACGTCATATGACGCCCAGTCAGGATAACTGAACCACCGCCCGGCCGTCATCTGCTATGGGCCGGGCGGGAAGTGGTTAATGTCTAAACGGCTGGCAACAAAAGTGAGTACACACCTAAGTGAAATCGCCAAAATTGGGTCCAAAGTGTCAATATTTTATGTGGCCGCCATTATTTTCCAGCACTGCCTTAACCCTCTTGGGCATGGAGTTCACCAGAGCTTCACAGGTTGACACTGGAGTCCTCATCTACTCCTCCATGACGACATCATGGAGCTGGTGGATGTTAGAGGCCTTGCGCTCCTCCACCTTCCATTTGAGGATGTCCCACAGATGCTCAATAGGGTTTAGGTCTGGAGACATGCTTGGCCAGTCCATCACCTTTACCCTTAGCTTCTGTATGTCACAGTACATGTTGGCATTCATGATTCCCTCAATGAACTGTAGCTCCCCAGTGCCGGCAGCACTCATGCAGCCCCAGACCATGACACTCCCACTACCACCATGCTTGACTGTAGGCAAGACACACTTGTCTTTGTACTCCTCACCTGGTTGCCGCCACACACGCTTGACACCATCTGAACGTTTATCCTGGTCTCATCAGACCACAGGACATGGTTCCAGTAACCCATGTCCTTAGTCTGCTTGTCCAGCAAACTGTTTGCGGGCTTTCTTGTGCATCATCTTCAAAAGAGTCTTCTTTCTGGGATGACATCCATGCAGACCGATTTGATGCAGTGTGCGGCGTATGGTCTGAGCACTGACAGGCTGACCCCCCCACCCCTTCAATCTCTGCAGCAATGCTGGCAGCACTCATACGTCTATTTCCCAAAGACAACCTCTGGATTTAACGCTGAGCACGTGTACTCAACTTCTCTGGTCAACCATGACGAGGCCTGCTCTGAGTGGAACCTGTCTTGTTAAACCGATGTATGATCTTGGCCACCATGCTGCAGCTCAGTTTCAGGATCTTGGCATTCTTGTAGCCTAGGCCATCTTTATGTAGAGGAACACTTTTTTTTTTTTGATCCTCGGGAGAGTTCTTTGCCATGAGGTGCCATGTTGAACTTCCAGTGACCAGTATGAGAGAGTGAGAGCGATAACACACCAAATTTAACACACCTGCTCCCCATTCACACCTGAGACCTTGTAACACTAACGAGTCACATGACACTGGGGAGGGAAAATGGCTAATTGGGCCCAATTTGGACATTTTCACTTAGGGGTGTACTCACTTTTGTTGCCAGCGGTTTAGATATTAATGGTTGTGTGTTGAGTTATTTTGAGGGGACAGCAAATTGACACGGTTATACAAGCTGTACACTCACTACTTTACATTGTAGCAAAGTGTCATTTCTTCAGTGTTGTCACATGAAAAGATAGAATAAAATATTTACAAAAATGTGAGGGGTGTACTTACTTTTGTGAGATACTGTATCTCATATAAAAGTCACATTCATGTAGAATATAGTTGTGGTAAATCTGAAGGTGATTTTACAAGGATCAGGAGGTTTTTTTTTTTTTTTTTCTTTTTTAAAAAAGAAAAAAAAGGGTTTAGAGGTTTAGATAGCAACATGTATGCTGAGCTTGAAGCTATCCAGACACAAAATGGTGACTTCATGGCTTTTATCTGCATTAAAAAAAAAAAAAAAAACCCACACCATAACCTCCCACCGGATTTGTAGGCCTCAATTTTTTTGCATCTTTTTTTTCAACAATCTTTTGCATGCACATTTTTCAGTTTTAGCCCCAGTTTACACCAGTGTGACTTGACAGTTCCAAATCGCATGACATCCCATATATTGGAAGATCTCCCCCCTTTATGAATACTCATGTTTTCTCTCGGTGACAGAGATCCCCAGAATAAATAGAGATGAATCTCTTCACTAGGGACAGCTATAAAAAGGGGAAAAAAAAAACAACACACACACACACACACACACACACCAGGAGGTTTAACCGTTCTCTCTTTTCCATTCTATTTACAACTACAAAAAGTTTAGTCTCCACTTGTACAAGAACAATAATTTCCTGGCACACAATAGTTCCTCCATAGCCAGAGAGTCACACAGCACCCATGTCAAAATCTAAAATCAGACACAGAAATGCAATAACTAAAAAAAGAGACAGGACACATAAAAAGAAAAAAGTTTCCAATGTAACAAAACGCTGAGTTTTCTTTGTGGCTGGAAGCAATCATGACATCTCTGAACCCAGAACAGCCCCCCAAATGATGCTTTGCATTCCTGGCATTCAAGCCAGCCAAAATCATCCGCTATACAAATCTTAACCCCATACTGTACAAAGGAGCGTGCAACACAGACAGATGTGCAGAGTCGTGGGTCCCCAAAGTCCAAGTGTCAGTCCTGGGGGGCGCTCACCTTAGGAGTTGTAGTCAGGGTGCAGGACGGTCCTTCTTGGGAAAAGTTGGATCAGCCCAATGTATCACAGTCTGGAAACTTTTACTTTTGTCTTGCAGCAGAAGGGGGTCAGTAATTGTATCCTTCTGCTTGTTCTCAGCTTCAAAGAACACAGAGAAAAAAAAAAAAAAAAAATCCTGCCCCTCCTACACCTGCAGATAGAACAGCCCCCTCCCCCCCCCCCAGCCAACAGCCTACTCCCAACTCAGCAAGGAATGACATCCACTCAGCTTTATCAGTCTAAAGTCGTCTGGGACGAAGTCTGAGAAAAAAAATCTGCCAGAGGTCACCTCTGCCATGCTGTATAAAGAATCAGAACTTCCCATTAATGGAGGATCAAAAACAACATACATTTCCTTTAAGTGTAGAATGTAGAGACGGGGGTTGTTTGCAAATGCTGCCTTTTCCATCTGCTGAAACAAATACATTTTATAATGCAAAGCGCCGCAAAAGCCTGTTTGACCTTCTTTGACTGCAATGCAAACGCATCTCAATAGGACCAGCTGCAACCGAAGGAATGCAAGACCAAGCAAAGAGGGTCAAGCACAGACATAAGCTGGCTATAGGATGATCAAAATTAGTCTAGTTCAGCAGGGACCAGTTGTATGGACATTCCTGCTCAGCAGAAAATGATCTAGTGATCGACTTCTGATGAACAGGCTTGTTGGAAACATTTTCTCGATCAGCAGCTGCAGCCACCGATCAGCGTATTTCGACAGCAGAGAGCCAGCGCTGGTAGAATACAAGGTCTCAGTGGGAAGGGTTCCACTTCAATTGTGCGGGGGGGGGGGGGGGGAGATATCCAAACTTTAACACAGTGCCAGTTTACTGTGCTTCAGACTTTGGAGGGGCCGGACTATAGCCACTGGGAGTAAAAATTGTCCAAACATTAGTGGGAGTAAACAATGTATCTTTAGTATTGGGTAGAGGAATAGTGCCCCCGTCATAGGTGCCAGCGGGAGGAATAGTGCCCCCCGTCATTGGCAACAGCGGGAGGAATAGTGCCCCCCGTCATTGGCGCCAGCGGGAGGAATAGTGCCCCCCCGTCATTGGCGCCAGCGGGAGGAATAGTGCCCCCCCGTCATTGGCGCCAGCGGGAGGAATAGTGCCCCCCCGTCATTGGCGCCAGCGGGAGGAATAGTGCCCCCCCGTCATTGGCGCCAGCGGGAGGAATAGTGCCCCCCCGTCATTGGCGCCAGCGGGAGGAATAGTGCCCCCCCGTCATTGGCGCCAGCGGGAGGAATAGTGCCCCCGTCATTGGTGCCAGCGGGAGGAATAGTGCCCCCCCCCCCATCATTGGTGCCAGCGGGAGGAATAGTGCCCCCCCCATCATTGGTGCCAGCGGGAGGAATAGTGCCCCCCATCATTGGTGCCAGCGGGAGGAATAGTGCCCCCCCGTCACTGGTGCCAGCGGGAGGAATAGTGCCCCCCCGTCACTGGTGCCAGCGGGAGGAATAGTGCCCCCCCGTCACTGGTGCCAGCGGGAGGAATAGTGCCCCCCCGTCACTGGTGCCAGCCTTATAACAGTCATTCCTGATGCATCAATGGGAATCTGATCACTTGGGTTTGATGTGCATTTCAAATGTCAGAAACACACACACCTTTCACACGGGCTAGATCCATTATTCCTCAGCAGGGGATCTGTCCGTTGATGCCCTACTGAGCAGAGTGGGCGGACAGGTCCGTGTCTGCCCCGCTTATGCAGAGCACACACGTATAGAGACCACTCTGCTCTATGGGCAGTTGGATGTAAACAGACCACCTGTCCGTTTACACCCAACTGCTCTCCAATCCAATCAGACGGAGGGGAACTGATCCAGTTACGTTTCTTTTTGCCGGATTGGATTGAAGGTAGGTGGGTGTAAACGGACACAAGTCTGTTTACATCCGCCACTCCATAGAGAATGAAGGGGCAATCGGGTCCAAATGAAAAACAGACAGGTGGACCTGATCAGAATGTTGGTGTGATGGGATCTTCTAGTGCTAGGGTGCTCATCAGCAATCCCATACAAGGACTATGCTTCTCCCTGGCTCTTCCCAGTAGCATCCATCATGAACTCCAGGAAGGAGCAGTATACAGAGTCTGATGAAGGACTGGCATTAAAAGGAACCCTCCAATCCATTTGTCTGGCTTTTCAAGTAGCAGAGAAATGGAAGAGAAAAGCTGACCATACCCATCTCTGCACAATTTTATTTAGATATACCAAAACCATGTAATATGAGGACCTACAGAAACAATTTGTATGCAGTTGAGCAGGCACTTGCACTAGTTGTTAGTAGAGCTAAAGAGAGCTGTACAATCAGACTGTGGCAAGCATAAGAGGTTGCATGAACATGTGGCCCAAGTTCAGGGTGTAGATACTACAAACCATGTCAGACTTTGGAGCATCTCATGGTGGATTGGACCGAGTGGGGACATATAGAACTGCAATTAAGTGCCACATTAACCAGTGCTCTGCCCATCCAAGACAAAGTAACCGGGACACTGGCCAGGAGACACCCTCCGATGCTCATACTTACCTACCACTCAATGCTGGGATCATGGCCATTTTTCCCCTATTAGGAGAGCACCTCCCTTCCCCGCTTGAAGCTCTAGATACACTTTTCAATTTTCTTTAGATCTACCATCAACTATGTAGTGCGAGGGCCTGCCTGACTGCATACAAATTGAAAGTGTTTATATTTGACCTCATATTATATGGTTTTGGTAAATCTTAAAGGAAAAAAATTGTACAAGAAAACTGTATAATGTATGGCTGACCTAAAGCCTTGGTACACAATAGCAGGTTTTTTTTTCGAAAGAAAAAAAAAAAACCTTCAGGAGCGATGTTAGTACAGCCATCCCCCGTGCTAAGCTATTGTGTTCTGCCAGGGGGGCGGCCCCCCCAGCAGGGCACACCAGTCAGCGCTCCTGCCACTGGCTGAGGGTGCCGATCGGCGGACCTTTTCCATTCATGCCCCTTCAACAGAAGCCAGATGTTCGACCGACTTCTGTTGGACCAGTGGCCGTAAACACAGGCCAAATATCGGCCAATTTCTATCGAACTGGCCAATACTGAGATATTCCGTCCATCTGTATGAGGCTTAAAGGTGTTACTAAACCCAGAACCCGGCTATCACTATATCTGGTTTTCCACAGTACACAGAACATGGAAATACAATTTATTTTAGTAAATATAAGCTGCTAAATACCATTTTTCATCAGTCTTGTGACTTCTATGAGTGTCTGGTTAGAGCTTGTAGCAGGAGTTTTCATTCTCCCACAATTGTCCTATGAGAATGCAGGACCCCCCTGTCTGGACTGGAATAAAAAAAACAAAGACAAAACAAAAAATAAAAACGAAAACACACCCCTTCTAGCAATGCACACCAAACTGAGCATGTGCAGCCTGTCCCCTGACTCTAGAAATACTAGGAAAAATATTGGAGTCAGTGGAAGAAGGAGACGATTAGAGAAGACCAGCTCGAACAGCCTTTTTTTACACAATGCAGAGGATTAACCCGTTAGGTTCCACAGTCAGTATAACAAGCATACTTTACTACATATACAGACTGATTTTACTGTTGTGGGTTTAGTAACACTTTAAAAAAGGTACCCCCCACATCCCCATGTGACGATTCTGAGGCCTGGCGATTGGCCACTCAAGCAAAGAACACTGCATTGTGATAGGAAAGGGAAAGCGTTCTAAGGCTACGGTCACACTGAGGTGCTTTACAGGCACTACAGCGCTAAAAATAGGGCCTGCATAGCGCCTGTAAAGCGCCTCTCCTGTCTCTCCAGTGTGTAAGCCCGAGGGCTTAAAACACTGGAATGGTGTGCTTGCAGGACGATAAGAAAAGTCCTGTAAGCCGCATCTTTGCAGCACTGCAGGAGCGGTATATTCACCGCTCCTAAAGCACCCCTGCCTATTGAAAACAATGGGACAGTGCTGCCAAACCGCCCCTGCAGCGGCGCTTTGTAGGTGGTTTTAACCCTTTTTCGGCCGCTAGCGGGGGTTAAAACCACCCCACTAGCGGCCGAATAGCGCCACTAAAATGACGGTAAAGCGGCACTAAAAGTAGTGCCGCTTTACCGCCAATGCCCACCCGCCCCAGTGTGAAAGTGGTCTAGTCTATACTGGAAATAGTGCATTTTTCTTCGGGTCTTAGCAGGTAAAGAGTTTTGTGGGGATCAAGAGGAAGATCAGTACAAAGCACTGGGGAGAGCAAACTATCAAACATACCTTAATGGGCAAAGTACAGGTTCACTAAATGAGCTGGCAGCACAACATGCCAGGCAATTATTGTCCCACGTGTCTAGGCTACACAGAACTCTCATCATTTCCACAAATCATACTGGAGGGTAATTAACAAGCTTTGTACTGTTGGTGAAATCCCTAGTAAAACGCTTTGCTTGCTGCAACAAGTTTCCAGTTTCCTTTCTCCACTCCCGAATGCTTTTTAAAATTAAAGTGTATGCAAGTCTGCACCTAAACATCTCTTTTGTCCCTTCCAGTCAATTTAATATACCAAAGAAAGTGTCATCTGTTCAATAAGTGCAAAAAAAAAAAAAAAAGAATTAATCCTGCCAGAAATCTGGTGAGCTGTCATCAGTTACATGGTTTCCATTTCCTGTTGTGGGCTACCTATGGAGAGTACAGTGTGTGAGAAAACTAATGCAGCCACCATATTCAAGGACTGGTATACAACATTTTTGTTCTTGGGTCTGGATACAGCGGGATTGGTTTACTAAAAACAGAGTGCAAAATCTGGTGCAACTGTGCATGGTAGTACACATACTGTAGCTGCTGGCTTTTAATATTAGGACACTTACCTGTCCAGGGATCCTGCAATGTCAGCACCCCAGCCAAATTTTCAATCAGCTCTCAGGCTGTCACTATTCCTTGTGAGGGAAACCGGCAGTGAATCTTTGCGGCTTTACAGCCAGCCCCCTACTGCGCATGCGCAAAGCACGCTGCGCTTTGTCAATGGCCAGGCGGCGGGGAGAAGTGGAGGGGGCAAACATCCGGGGGACCTCGCTTTGGTGAGGTCACCCAGAAGTGGGGACAGGTACAGCTTCCCTTTTTGTGTGGAGCTCCATTTTAAGCTTTGACAATAAAATCTGGAAGCCGATTGGTTTTTATGCAGAGCTGCACCAGATTTTGCACTCTCCAGTTATAATAAATCAACCACACTTTAATTATTAGGCTTTCAAGGGAGCCACTTACTTTGAGGTCCCAGAAACGTGGCACTTCTAAACGTTACAGGACAACCAAAACACAGGTGCACCCCACCACAGCTATCCTTCATATAATACAATTCGGACCTCCTTATAAGAAATTAATCATCCATACACTACAACAGCACAATGCCACCCTGTGGCCAATCACCGTGTGGCAATGGAACAATGGTACACTTTTTTTTTTTTAACAGTCTTCAGTACCCATTTTTAGGCATTATTACATGTACCTGAGGAAATACAATGTGCCTCATGTTTTACATGTTTCTCTTCCATGTTCAATTAATTTAGTGTTGCATCAGATTCTCTCTTACTAGAATATAATTAATATATACACACACTAATAAATTATATATATATATATATATATATATATATATATATATATATATATATACACATATATATATATATATATATATATACACACACACACACACACACACACACACATACATATGCACACATACAATATCTCACACAAGTGAGTACACCCCTCACATTTTTGTGAATATTTTATTCTATCTTTTCATGTGACAACACTGAAGAAATGACACTTTGCTACAATGTAAAGTAGTGAGTGTACAGCTTGTATAACAGTGTAAATTTGCTGTCCCCTCGAAATAACTCAACACAGCCATTAATGTCTAAACCGCTGGCAACAAAAGTGAGTACACCCTTAAGTGAAAATGTCCAAATTGGGTCCAATTAGCCATTTTCCCTCCCCGTGTCATGTGACTCGTTAGTGTTACAAGGTCTCAGGTATGAATGGGGAGCAGGTGTGTTAAATTTGGTGTCATCTCTCTCAATCTCACATACTGGTCACTGGAAGTTCAACATGGCACCCCATGGCAAAGAACTCTGAGGATCTGAAAAAAAGAATGGTTTCTCAACATAAAGATGGCCTAGGCTATAAGAAGATTGCCAAGACCCTGAAACTGAGCTGCAGCACAGTGGCCAAGACCATACAGCGGTTTAACAGGACAGGTTCCACTCAGAACAGGCCTCGCCATGGTCGACCAAAGAAGTTGAGTGCACATGCTCAGCCTCATATCCAGAGGTTGTCTTTGGGAAATAGACGTATGAGTGCTGCCAGCATTGCTGCAGAGGTTGAAGGGGTGGGGGGTCAGCCTGTCAGTGCTCAGACCATACGCCACACACTGCATCAAATTGGTCTGCATGGCTGTCATCCCAGAAGGAAGCCTCTTCTAAAGATGATGCACAAGAAAGTCTGCAAACAGTTTGCTGAAGACAAGCAGACTAAGGACATGGTTCCAGTAATCCATGTCCTGTGGTCTGATGAGACCAAGATAAACTTTTTGGGTTCAGATGGTGTCAGGCGTGTGGCGGCAACCAGGTGAGGAGTACAAAGACAAGTGTGACTTGCCTACAGTCAAGCATGGTGGTGGGAGTGTCATGGTCTGGGGATGCATGAGTGCTGCCGGCACTGGGGAGCTACAGTTCATTGAGGGAACCATGAATGCCAACATGTACTGGACATACTGAAGAAGAGCATGATCCCCTCCCTTCGGAGACTGGGCCGCAGGGCAGTATTCCAACACGATAATGACCCCAAACACACCTCCAAGATGACCACAGCCTTGCTTCTTTGGAATGTACACAGAGTTGTACCAGCACAGCTCAGTGTACATTCCAGCACAGTGATGTGAGTCAGGATGACTGCACATGCGCGGGAGTGACATTTTTCCACGTTGGGCATTTAAGACACACCTGGAGATAGCTGGGAAGAAGATATCTATGCCAGCAAAGGACACCAGACCACTAAAAGATTGTCAAGTGCCACAGAGTTTAGCTCCGCTTAAAAAAACAAAAAAAAAAAAAAAAAACAAACTAGAGTTCTGCTTTAAGGTGTAGAGACCTCAGTCCCTATAGTATAATAAAAGTCTATGGTGATTCAAGAAGCCAGGCGCCATCTAATAACTGAAATATAAGTTCTGGGTGAGATGATCCAGAAATAAGTAGGCTATGAACAGTCCGCGTGTTTATCTTTAGACCGGTGAGCAAGCAGGGGATACAGGAGATCAGCAACTGCCTTGCTGCTTCCCATGTTTAATCCGGGGTAACATTGTGTTTGTCTGCTAAAATTCACAAAAATTCACTTTACCTTTAAAGTAACAAGCAATAAGCATACACAGAGCAGGATGGTGGAATGTAGCATCTACGTGTGTGGACAGGATACCCCATCAAACATCCTCCTGACAGCTTCTTCTGGAGGCCACAGTCTGGACAGGAGCCAGACAACAAACTTGTACTTGTGAGGAGCCCCAAGGGGTGCCGGAGGAGGAGAGCAGCGAGCACGGCAGGAATGTACACTTCATAAAAAATATAGAATATATATAAACAAATATTAGTGCTGTGATGTCTGATTTAACTAGCACATTTGTACTGAATGTAAGGAATGCTCACGTGGCAGCCACAGAGGCAAGAGAGACATCACAAAACATATACAACATTGTAAATTATCCTATAACTGTGTGAAAGCAAATGTAAACCTTTAAAAGTGGATGTAAACCCTCTCCTATACCCAATGAAGTGAACAGCCTCAGATGATACACAGATGAAACAAATCTTCCTACATCATTTTTGCATGTATATCTGCTGTCTTCAGCTTTATATACGGTTTATAAAGTGCACGTCCTGATAGAACTTTCTCTTCCCGATTCACATGTGGGTGTGGATTCTTGCCATACACTGAGAAAGCTGATTGGAGGAAAGGCACAACCCCCCCCCCTCCACATAGGCAGAAAAAGGAAGAAACAATGCAGAGCTGTGATGTGAATAGACCAGCTCTCTGCTCATTTATAGCACCCACCCGACACAAAATTCAGCCTGGTTTTACCTTGGTTGTCAGAGAACTTGTCAGACATTATCGTACTGATAACAGAAGAACGGAGCAGCAGAAAGACACAGGACTTAAGGCTTTAGAGAGAGAAGCAAGCATTACAGATAGATGTGCCCAGGTCAAATTTCATGAATTGGGTTTACATCCACTTTAAAGTGGTACTTCCGCTCATCGGATTCCCTCCCACCCCCCCTCCGGTGCCACAATTGGCACCTTTCAGGGGGAGGGGGGGTGCAGATACCTGTCCAATACAGGTATCTGCACCCACTTCCAGGCATAGATAGCCGCAGATAACCCCCCCCCCCTTGTGTTCTGGGAAATGACTCACGCATGTGCAGTAGGGAACCGGGCAGTGAAGCCGCAACGCTTCACTTCCTGATTCCCTGACTGAGGATGGCGGTGGGGGCAGCAGAGAGATCGATCGGCTTCCGACAGCGTGGACCCTGGGACGGGTAAGTGTCCATTTATTAAAAGTCAGCAGCTGCAGTATTTATAGCTGCTGGCTTTTAATAATTTTTTTAAGGTGGAGCTCTGCTTTAAAGTGGTTCTAAACTGAATACGTTTTTTACCTTAACCTCCCTGACGGTATTCCCGAGTGTGGCTCGGGGTTAAATTTCAGTACCATTAGCGATAACCCCGAGCCACACTCGGGATTACGTCTCAGGACAAGATAAGTAACCTGCACCAGGATCCTGAGATGTCCCCCGCTGTATCTGCAGGCTCTGTCCTCTGCCCAATGCCTCTGTGTGCCGGGCCTCGTCCTCTGCGAGCGACGCATGGGGGGCGGAGCCCAGCGGCAAATTCAAAAATTAAGAAATTCATAACACATACAGTACACTGTAATCTCACAGACTGCATTACATTATGAAATAATTTCACATCCCCTTTGTCCCCAATGCTTTGTCCAGTGCCCTGCATGCACTTTTATATTATATATACTGTTCTTTCTGCCTGGAAACTGGAGATTGTCCATAGCAACCAAAAAGCGTCCCTTTACATCAAAAGTGGCTTTAGACCAGCTAGAAAACAGCGATAGTAAATTAGAACACTTGCAGAATTGAGCGATAGTGAAACGTGGGGAAATTTATTTTATTACATTATTTTTTATAATTATTTATAGTTATTTATTATAATTTATGATTTAGTGTTTCAAACTTTACCATACCCAAGATGTCTACTAGAGACTCTTGTTTGGACAGATTTAAGTGTGTTATTACTAAGAATTACAGGCCTAAAAACATAAAACACCAAATTTCTATGCAAAACAATTGTACCGCTTTGAGATGCAAAAATCTGACATAATCATACCGCCAGGGAGGTTAAGGGGTCAATCTGCCTAAAACTGATACTTCATTTCTGGTATATACTAAAAGGGAAAAATCATTAGCCAAGTTTCCAGATCTACACACCTCACAGGTCACAACAGACATCACTGTTGGATTTCCAAACTAATTCTATAAAAGGAAAATGCAAGAGGAGTAGTGGGAACACCACGGGAGGTATATATTGTATTCGGACATTGGTGAGAGTTTCCCACTGTCAGTTTACAACGAGAAGGGCCCTTTCACACTGGGGCGGTAGCGGTAAAGCGCCGCTAAAACTACGTTCGTTTTACCGCCCCAGTGTGAAAGGGCTATTCGGGCAGGAGCGGGGTGCTTTTAACCCCCTAGAAGGGTTTAAAAGTGCCCGTGTAGCGCCACTCCTGAAGCGATTTGCAGGCGCTTCAGCAGCGCTGCCCATGCATTCCAATAGGCAGGGGCTGTGGAGGAACGGTGTATACACTGCTCCTCCACCGCCCCAAAAATGCTGCTTGCAGGACTTTTTCTAACGTCCTGCAAGCGCACCACTCCAGCGGGAAAGCACTCGAGCTTTCACACTGGGACTGCAGATGGGGCATTTTTCAGGCGCTATTATTGGCGCTAAAGCGCCTGAAAAACGCCCCAGTGTGAAAGGAGTCTAAGTGTTGCCGGCTATAGCCAGTGGCACCAATCAAGTGGAAAAAAAAAAAAAAAAAAACACCCGACAGGCTGGTTGTAAAGAAGTCTATTGAGAGCCTACCTATAGATGGATTGAAATTAGGCTGATCCTTGCTGTACTGGCCAATTTTGATCCATCTATGGCGGGCCATAGACATTTCAAATCTCGACTGGTTCAGCACGAACCAGCTGAGATTTGCACAACGTATGGGCAGGCTAAATTTACCAAGTTGATAGATCGATTGACTTGGGTACAACCAGCATGCAAGATTCACTTGCGATTATCGCTAGCGGCTGGTATGGCCGTTAGGAATGATCACGGTCTTCTCCCGGTGGAGACGGCTTCCCCCAACCGGGAGCACACAAGTGCTCGGCAGGAGGGATTCCTCCATCAGCACTGTTTGTGGGGAATCGTGGTGGCAGAAAAGAAATTTGCACCGTCTTTGGCCTGCCTTAGGACTTTACAATACATCCATTGTGAGTACTATGGTGGGTGCTGTAAAAAAAAAATAAAAAAATAATAATAGATTACAGTGGAGCAGATACCAGTGTGGAAAGGCAGGTCCTCTTTTTCAGGTCTCATAGTGACAGCTGCATTCTACAGAGCGCTCTCCGAAAAGTGACACCATATAAAGAGAAAGGCGGTCAGTGTTCTAGCCCCAGGACACACAATCCCTCTGTCACCACAAGCCCATTAAGGAGAATAAACACCCCCAAGGCCACCTAATTATTGCTGGGCTGAGGGGACAATGATTCATCCACTTAACTCTCCCTCTCAGCAGACGGACGGCTCGGTGCTGGAATGGCATCTAACAGATCATTCATACTGTGCCTCCTACAGCCCGGACTGGACGTCATCGGCCTTCTCCGCAGCTGCTGCCAATATTGACATCTATTTGGATGTAATGTTCTCCTGCTATGCCCAGCAGGTGTGCCCAAACCAAGACCTCCACCCAAAACCACTGACCCAGCAGGTGTGCCCAAACCAAGACCTCCACCCAAAACCACTGAAGCTTAAAGTGGAACTAAAGTACTTTTTTTTTTTTTTTTAAGTGAAGGAGAGGCATTAGAACTCAAAAAAAAAAAAAAAAAAAAGATCTACAGTGCCACACTTTTATTATTTTTATTATTACTATAATTATTATTTTTATTATTATTTATTATTTTATTATTTTTATATAACCTTGTAAGTATGGTAGAGAGTGAGTTTTTTTTTATTTTTTATAATTTTTCTTTTTTCCCTGGGTGGGATCAGACCATACAGCAACTCCTATTATATTTTTTTTAATTGAACTCACCTGCATGCGCCTGAACAGTGGCTCAATCCACTAAATGCATAGAGATATTATATGCTGTGTCCCTATGATTCAATTGATATCTGTTAGTATGCATAATTTTTTATATTAATCGTTTATAATCATATGGCAACCCATCTATATTGTATGTATAGATATACATTCTTATGAATTGTACCAGTTATTATAATTGTATTGGATATACACTTACTCGTGATTATGTGTTTGTATGTTAATTTATATAATAAACTGAATTCTTTACACTTACGTGCTTCATACAAAGCCCCAATCCCCTTTCCCCTCTTTTTTAACATATAGATAGGGATGGAGGCAATTGGCCTTACCAGGTCACCGCCTCATATAAAGTCCCAACTTTTCTCCTTTTTCTTAAGGCATTAGAACTCCTATCAGGCTGTGTCCCCATTAGGGAGATTCACGGTCTATTGGATAAGATGGAGAGAGTGAAGTCCCCACATCCCCTCTACACTTCGTCCAATAAAGGGAAATTGTAAAACATTCTCTGAATGGCACCCGTGCTGAACGACTGACCTCCTGTGTTCAGAATGCATTAGGCTGCTCAGCAGGGGACCAGCAAATAAATGGAGATCACTATAGGAGCGGTGTCTACTTCATTGGTTTTCAGCTTCCAGGGGCATCGGCCAGGTATGGCACATGCATAGTTACGTTGGTCTAAGCTGTACCAATGTTACTAAGTATAAAATATTCATACCAGGATTCTTCTTTAAAGTGGTTCTAAAAGGCTGAAGGTTTTTTTTTAACATAATGAATAGAAAAAGCTATGTGCTGCCCCCACCATAGCCCCCTAATACTCACCTGGGCCCCCCCTCTTGATCCAGCGATGTGCATGGGAGCCTCGGCTGTCCCTGGTCTCTTTCTCCTCATTGGCTAAGACACTGCAGTGGGAGCCATTGGCTCCCACTGCTGTCAATCACAGCCAGCGAGCCGAGGAGGAAAGAGTGGGGGTTCTTATGGACGCATAGAGCCGGGCTTGGAAACGAGCATGCACCAGTGCCCCCATATCAAGAGGCTTTCTATTGGGGGCATTGGTCAAAGAAGAGCTGCCAGAAGCACCGGCGAGGGAGCCAAGAAGAAGAGGATCGAGGCTGCTCTGTGCAAAACCATAGCACAGAGCAGGTAAGTATAACATGTCTGCTATTATTTTTTTATAATAATAATAATAATAATAATAATAATAATAATCATCCTTTAGAATCACACTTCCTGTCTCTATACTCAATCCAGTGTGTATATAGAAGGGAGCCATGAGGCTGGGCTGCAAACAGGCTTTTCGTTCTTTACCTGCACTACACGGGAAGGGGGGGGGGGGGATTCGTTGGCACACAAGGAAGATAACTTCCTCAAATCACACTGATTGATGACACCACTAATTCAGAGACAGAGCAGCGAAAACAAAGCACTGAATCCTAGGCGGTGAGCTGGTCCAAACTGCAGCGGTATGAAGCACAGGGGAGCCCCGAAGCATAGGGGGAGGCGACGCACGGGGGGGGGGGTTGACGCACAAATCCGACATTAAATCCAAAGCCCCAAACTTCTGGTGTTCTTCTGTTTTAAACAAAAATACACTATACTTCAAGAGACATTTTTTCCCCCCAAAGCCTTGTTTGCAATGGTTTTCTACCCATACACTGTTATTATAAAAAGCATCAAGCAAAAAAAAAAAAAAAAAAAAAAAAATCAGCAGGATTAAAATCAAGTAAAAGGTCAAACTCAACGAGCGGCAATTAAAATGATGGCATCACTGTACACCCATGATAATTACATACATTAGGTAATTTCTGAACACAGTCAACACCAGAGGAACAAAAAAAGTCTAGAGATATACAAGATGGAACAGGGTGGGTTTAATTGTCACCTCACCTACCCCTCAGGGAGTGCAATGTACAGATACGAAGGGTCAGCCAAGATAGAAAAGCTGCAGAAAAATATCCCTTAAAGCTGAAATAAAAAAAACAGAATTCAAATGCAATAAATATAGGTTTCATAATCTGATACCATTCACCATTCATAACTGGGAGAAGGAGGGACAGTACTCTGAGCCAATCAGGATCTGCAACATACAAATAGAGAGCAGAGTTTAGCTCATCATTCCGATTTCATTTGACCAATCACAGACTGTGGGCGGGGAAGAGACCAGGCTGTATTACGTGGTGCAGGAGAAAAAATAAAATAAATATCAGGTCTCCAATCTGGCTCTTGTCTGGCTGGGCTGTTTAAATCTCAGGACTGGATAGACAGAAATCCATATCCTTTAGACCGCTCCCTTATATTCAATTCAATGGTCTATTTACACACCTGCCTAGGGTGCAGCTTTACACTTTTAACTGAAAACCACAAAGAAAAAAAAATGGGAACTCATGACAAGCTCATCGAGTGAAAGCACTGAATACTATATGGAGGTCCTGACCACATACTAACCTTAGACTACACACAGCAATTACCGATAGTAATTCATCAAAGCACAGGCCACAATTGCATATTGAGAAGTCAATCTGTCAGCAGACCAAAGTCAATATTGGTTCCATAGACAGCCCATAGAGAACGGATTACATTGTTGGTGACATAACAGACTACATCAAGCACAAATCTTCAGCTCGTCTATGGGCACCACCCAATCAACAACTACTGTAGGCTGTTCAGAGGCCTGACAGTCAAGACCGCTCATAGGAAACAGTAAATCAGAGCACTGGATTCATAAAATGCAGCAAAAAGTACCTTATAAAGAGCAAAATATCCTCACTTAAAGCATTCCACCCAAAAGGGAAAGTTCTGCTTTAAGCCGTCCCCCACACCTCCTATGCCACATTTGGCGTGTACATTTTTTTTTTGGGGGGTGGGGGGGGGGGGTTTGACAGGTACCCGCTCCCATTTCTGCTTGGACCATCTAGGAGGTGATCAGAGCAGAAGTTCTCCTCTCTCCATCCCTTACTACAATCTTCTGGGGAACGTCACAGATCCCAGAAGATTACCCGATCATTTAGGAGGCACAGCACAACTTGCGCATGCACAGTGCACACCCTGCTGTGAAGCCACAAGCTCTCACAGCCGGGTGCCCACAGTTGTAATGCCAGCGAGAGGAGAGGAAGAGAATCGAGGGTTCGGCCGGCCACATGGCTGGATCCTGAGACAGGTGAGTGTGTTTGTGTTTATTAAAAGTCAGCAGCTACACTTTTTGTAGCTGCTGACTTTTAATAAACTCTTAAAAGGGTTACTAAAACCACAACAGTAAAATCAGTCTGTATAAGCAGTAAATCATGCTTGTTATACTCACTGTGGAACCTAAGGGGTTAATCATCTGTAGTGGGTAAAAAGGCTGTTTGATCCTGTCTTCTCTGATCCTCCCCTTCTTCCACAGTCCCCAATCCATCTCCTGATAATACAGAGGCTAGGGGACAAGCTGCACATGTTCAGTTTGGTGTGTATTGCTAAAGAGTTTTTTTTTTTTCTTGGGAGGGTGCATGTGATCGGCACAGGGCTAGGGTCCTGCAGCCTCATAGAACAGTCAAAGTAGAATGAAAAAAAACTCCTCCTACAAGCTTTAACCAGACAAAAAAAATTTATTTAGCAGTTAATATTCACTAATATAATTACATTTTCATGTTCTGTGTACTGTGGGAGACCAGATATAGTGAATGCAGGGTCCTGGGTTTGGTAGCACTTTAAATCAGGGCAGAGAACCAGCAGCTTCCGGAGCAGAGGGATAGTTACATACACTAAGCAGACACAGACCACAGTAACAGAGAGCCAATCCACTGGAGCAGTGTGAAGCTGGACCCTCCAAAACAGGGAGACACCGGCACCATCTGACAGCCTCCTTCTCACTCTGGGATAGCGACTGAGATCGGGATATAGGCAGGCACTATGTTTCGGAGGACACGCCTCCTTTGTCAAGTGTGCCTGGGAACGAATTTAAATGGCTTTTAAACCGGTGGATGACAGCAGGCTTAGGAATCATTAATAAAAAATAAAAATAAAAAATTACATATATATCAAATACTTCCGAAACAATTCTTAGGTTAATTCCTTCAAAATTATGGTCAGTTATGTAATATTCTATTGAGAGAGATATACAATATATACACACACAATTTTTGAAATTTGTACTACAATATTACTGATGTCTATATGAATGATGATTTAATATAATATATAGCCTATATTTCTCATCTCATGCTCTGTCCCTACTGTATGAGCTTTAAGAATAAATAATATATATATATATATATATATATATATATATATATATATATATATATATATATATATATATATATATATATATATATATATATATTTTACACACACACTGAAGTTCCTCCTTGACTAAGGCCCCTGTTCCAGCTGAAGAAAAACAGCCCTAAAGCATGATGCTGCCACCACCATGTTTCACAGTGCGTATGGTATCCTTCGGGTGATGTGCGGTGTTGTTTTTTGCTCCAAATCTATCTTTTGGGATTATAGCCAAAAAAGTTCAACCTTGGTTTCATCAGACCAGAGCACAATTTTCCCACATGCTTTTGGGAGACTTCAGATGGGTTTTTGCAAAAATTAGCAGGGCTTGGATGTTTTTCTTCGAAAGAAAAGGCTTCTGTCTTGCCACTCTACCCCATAGCCCAGACACATAAGGAATACTAGAGATTGTTGTCACATGTCCCACACAGCCAGTACTTGCCAGATATTCCTACATCTCCTTTAATGTTGCTGTAGGCCTCTTGGCAGCCTCCCTGACCAGTTTTCTTCTCGTCTTTTCATCAATTTTGGAGGAACATTCAGTACTTTTTAATGTTACTGTTGTGTCCTATTTTCTCCACTTGATGATTATTGTCTTCACTGTGTTCCATTCTATATCTAATGCCTTGGAAATTCTTTTGTAACCTTCTCCTGACTGATACCTTTTAACAATGAGATCCCTCTGATGTTTTGGAAGCTCTCTGCGGACCATGGCTTTTGCTGTCAGATGCGACTAAGAAAAAGTCAGGAAAGACCTAATAGAACAGCTGAACTTAAATCAGCTGTTCCCAGGGCAGGAATAGTGGGAGATGAAGGGGTGAGAGGTCCGTGGTGGGCACTGTAAAAACAGGGGCGTCTATATGACGCGTTTCATTCGACAAGCGAATTGAAGAACCTTCAAAGGGATAGCCATCTGCGGGTGTTCAATATTCCATCTACCTTTGTATTTGTGAGTGTGTGCATAAGCCAGATAATGAAGTAAGCTTCCGCTGAAGCTCACTCACACGGACCTTGGGAAGGGAAGGGAAGGGATTTTACCCCCCCCCCCCATTCATCTGCTCTCCTCACCAAAAAGCTCACCTATTCAACAGTGCTGCTGCATTACGCTTTTCTACTCTCCATAACTGTGTTCATACCAGGGGACTTCCATTACTATTCAAGACTATTTCTGCAGCCCCCTGTGTACATTGTCGTCTGCTCCCCCTGGGTCATTGTATCAGGGCAGGTACTGCCTCATTTGGTGTACTAACCAAGATTGCTCCCTATGAACTGAAGATTTATCATTTAGCTTATTGATATTTATTACAGCCGACCACCTGCATTATTTTTCTTCAGTTTGTACTGTTAGCTGCCAATAGTGGGTGAATGTTTGACTGATTGAGGGGTGTTGTTCGTGGTGATCACCTGTTCCATGATAACGTTATCATAAATTTTAAATTATATGATGGAGGTTTTGTGGTATCTCATTTATTGTGGGTGGAAGTTTTGTTTTTTCTAATAAAGAATCCTGTTTACTATATTTGATGGGTGTTCCTCCTTGAAGAATCCTTTTCCCAGCCCCTTGGGGTTCCTTTCCTGCTTTCTTCCCGTCCCCTGTTTTTTTTGTTGATAGTATTGGTCTGATTCAGAGGAACTTGCCTTAATAGCCTCATTATTATTTATTTACTTGGGCTATAGGCAATAGGCCCCTTGCTCCTGGTTGGGTGTAGTGTTTATATAACAATTATTTCTGTCAAGATATTGTTACACTCCCCTCCCAGGGGATTATTTTCAAAGACGGTATCTCCTTGACTATTGAACCCGTTTTTTCTCTTTGACCTAAACCTAGGGTTTGTAAATCTGGTTTCACTCAGCCACAAATCGACTAATTTCCAGACAAAATATTTAATTGGCGCTCCTGTCGTCGGCTTACTGCTACTTCACTGCCCATTGCATTAGGTTTGCTCTGTACAGCCACAAACTGATATTTACAAGGTGATTATATAATTATTTTGGGCTCCGGATCTCCTGTCCCAGGTTTACCGCCACTTCATGGTCAATTGTATTGTGTTCCCTTTGCACAGCATTTGCATTGTTGAGCGGCGAAAATATATTCCTTTGGCTACATATTTACATCTTAGTGAAAGCGGGCTCATGGGCCTGTAGGCCTTCCAATGCCCGATAGTCAAGACTGCTCATGGGTCTGTAGGCCATCCCTGATGCCTGAGAGCCAAGACCAACTAGGGCAGTGATGGTGAACCTTGGCACCCCGGACGTTTTGGAACTACATTTTCCATGATGCTCATGCACTCTGCAGTGTATTTGAGCATTATGGGAAATGTAGTTCCAAAGCATCTGGGGTGGGTGCCAAGGTTCACCATCACTGATCCAGGGGAAGATCCAATTGGCTGAGATAGATGTTCCCAAGCTCATCCCTTGTGCTTCCCCTTTGTCACAAACTAGAGCCTGCAGTGCTCCTTCTTCCTTAGACACAAACATAGAAGTACACCCAATTGCAATCTTGCATGTTTGAACAATCTTTTGGCAGACAGATCATGCATGCAGAACATTTAAGGTGACCATAAATGGTCAGATAACAGCAAGCAATGCCTCAGTTGCAGATAATGGGTAACAGATATTCCTATGGACACAATATAGGATGTACTCTTTACATTGCAGGAATATTGTCTAGCTTGCTCAAATATCTTACGCTGGTCCAATCTTTCCCCTTGAGGCCTCATGCACACTGGACTTTTTTGGACTTTTTACAGCAGCTGTTTTTGGCTTCAGACGTTTTTTTCTACAGTCAATAAACTCCCCATCATGTTATCCTATGTGTCCATGCACACACAGGCTGTTTATCAGCAGTTTTTGGCTGGGGCGTTTTTCGGCTTAAAAAAAAAAAAAAAAAAACCGAAATCAGTGGCTTCTGAGAGGAGTTTTTCAGCTGTTTTCAAAAACGCTGATAAATGCTCAAAAAATGCAGCTCACCAGTGTTTGACGTTTTTGATCCATGAAAAAAAAAAAAGTCAACGTGGAAAAACGCAAAATAACGTTATTGCAAAAATGTTAAGACATTAAAAAAACTCACTGCAAAGCTACTGCCGTTTTTATAATGTTATCTTAACGTCCAGTGTGCACGAGGCCTTAAAAGTGAAATTTTAATGGTTTCAGGTTCATTTAGGGTACTTTCACACTGAGCAGCGCCGGGCATCGGCGGTAAAGCGGCGCTATTTTTTGCGGCGCTTTTTCGGCCGCCGCTTTTAACCCCCGCTAATGGCGGAAAAAGGGTTAAAAGCGCCGCTGCAGTGGCGCTGCCCAATGATCTTAATGGGCAGGGGCGCTTTAGGAGCAGTGTATACACCACTCCTACAACTCCTCAAAGACGCCGGTTGCAGGACTTTTTTGAGCGTCCTGCCAGCGCACCGATCCAGTGTGAAAGCCCTCGGGCTTTCACATTGGAGTGAAAGGAGAGGCGCTTTACAGGCACTATTTTTAGTGCTATAGCGCCTCAAATTGGTTCTCATTAAAGTCCATTTTCAGTCTCCAACACTGGGAGATCAAACAGAAGGAGAAGCAGTGCTGAGCAAATTATTTTTTTATCATTATAAACCTAAAAGAAGAATTCCACATAAGAGGTCAGTTACAAATTTTTATATATATATATATATATATATATATATATTAGTTTTTAATTATTACAAAAAACAGATACAATTTATGTTTTATGACTAGAGATGAGAGAACTGGAGGTAATCAAAAGAGATGGAAGCCCCACATAGACTTGCATAAGCAGGGGGTACGAGTTACTTTTCTAATGCATTCACTTCAGCGATTTCAGCTTGAGCTATTGGGCTCTTCAAACAGATTCTGTTATTCCAACAGGAAGAATGGAATTATTGGAAAAAGCTCCCCCTGCTGACTTAAAAAAAAATAATCTCAATACTTTTTTTTTTTTAGGCCTAATCATAAAGAAATTTTGTTCAAAACTACCATATCTTCCCATTAAACTGTATATTATTCCATGGAAGCAATTGGGTATGTGAAAGCAGCACACTGGAGCCACTGGATGGGAGGCAACCAGGAAAGCAAGCAGTGATAAATGAGGAGAATAGATTATCTAGCCAGTACTTCATGACAAATGAAATTCCCAATCAAAAGGCAGAGCCTGAGTAATGATCTCTCAGATTGATTTGTGGCCATTAATTGCATGTTCAGGGCCTACTGATGTTTATTTGTCAAACAAAACAAGACACTGCAGATTACACAGCCATGGAGTGTACACTGTCATAGTTGTCAGGAGTGTGCAATAACCATTCACACCAATCAGGTACGCCAATCAAAGATATCCTCCATTAATGACTGTTTTCAAAGTGACAAAAGGCAAGCATGGCTACCCCAAAAGCAATGAAAGGCATCTACACAGTGTCAAGTCAAGGGGCAATGTGAATAAAGAAGGGAAAAAAAATCCCTAAATATCATATATTGCAAAAAATAAAGTAGAACTAAAAAGGCAAAAAAACTTTTTTTTTTTTAGTTTACAAAGGGATTAGAACATTTTTTTTTTTTTTTTTTGCTATCTGTGCCCCCATTAAAGAAGAGTCCCCCCTCTGTATTTGTCCTGTTTACTATTATCATAGAAAGTACAAGAAAATCCCACATTTTGGGTTGTCACCAGAGAAGTAATAGAGGAGAAATCTTCCAATGAGGACACTAGTTCTGGTTATCTGGGGGTCCCCAAGTGACTCCCTAATTTGAAGGGGTTTCCTCTCACTCACTTCCCGTTTGGCTATGGGACAGGAAGTGAAGGGAAATCTCTGCATTGGGACACAGATGGAAGGAAAGAAAGAAAGAAGGAAAGAAGGAAAGAAGGAAAGAAGGAAAGAAGGAAAGAAGGAAAGAAGGAAAGAAGGAAAGAAGGAAAGAAGGAAAGAAGGAAAGATCCTGGGCAAGCTTTCTTACTAAATAAAAGAATAAAAAAAAAAAAAAAAAAAGAAGGAAGCTTTGCCTACAGTTATGCTTTCATGAACTACCAGGAGAGACTTGAAGAGTTACAGTTTGTTGGATAGAGCGGGGGAAGGGTAAAGCTGATTATATATATATATATATATATATATATATATATATATATATATATATATATATATATATATATATATATATATATAATTTTTTTTTTTTTCCTTTAGACTTACCAAAGCCATATAATATGAGGTCAAACCTTTATGCCGCGTACACACGAGCGGACTTTACGGCAGACTTTGCCCGGCGGTCTATGACGGACTTTCCTACGTACAATCCACCAAAGGCCGTCAAATTCGTACGTGATGACGTATGACCGGACTAAAACAAGGAAGCCCTAGCGTGGCTTTTTGTCCATCGAACTAGCATACAGACAAGCGGACTTTTCGAGCGGACTCCAGTTCGACGGAAAGATTTAAAACATGTTTCAAATCTAAGTCCGTCCAACTTTTGAGAAAACAAAGTCCGCTGGAGCCCCCACACGATCGAATTGTCCGACGAAATCCCATCTGCCGGGCAATGTCTGCCGTAAAGTCCGCTCGTGTGTACGCGGCATAAGAGTTTCAATTTGGATGCAATCAGGAAGGCCCTTACACTATATGGTTTTGGTAAATCTAAAGGACAACAAAAGTTGTACAGTGTGTATGGGGTCTTAGTCTGTAGGGATCAATATTGACTTTGCCCACCCTTTGCAGCTATAACAGCCTCAACTCTTCTGGGAAGGCTGTCCACAAGGTTTAGGAGTGTGTCTATGGGAATGTTAGATCATTCTTCCAGAAGCACATTTGTGAGGTCAGGGGGGGAGCTGCACACGTTTTTTTACCTTCACCCATAGAATGCATGAAGGTAAAAAACCTTGAGCCTTTACAACCACTAACTTTTGCAGATAAAGTCAAGATTTAGCCCTGGTTCACACTGGTGCGTATTGACATGTCAAATCACATTTGTTAAAATTGGCGACAATTGCTGGCAATGACACCATCCTAATCAGTGTGACGCCGCATCGATTTCAAAATGTAGTTTCTGTACTACTTTTTGCGATTTCAGAGTGCGATTTCCACTGACATCTGTGCAGAAACCCGCACAGATGTCTGAAATCGCCGCCGAAATCGGGACCGACATGCGGGAGTGGAATCGTGCGAGTTCAGCTGAACTCACATGGCTTCATTCCCCCAGCTCAGTGTAAACCGGGCCTTACATACAACGTTCAGCTGCCTATATCTCTGAATCTACTGATCGTTTTGACATGGAAACAACATATGCAGTGCATAATCATCTTTTCAGGATATGCCAAGTGTAAAATTCCCAGGTTTACATTGAGGGGGAAAATAAATAAATAAAAAAGGCAGCCATCGGAAAAACACATTTAACAGTAAAAATAAACATTATACTATCGCTTTTGACTACACAACTAAATGCAAGTGAATCCCACAAGGTCCACTATTGCAGCACAGAACAAAAGGTTCTCCTGGAAAGGTGACCAGTGGAGGTGGGAGATTGGCAGGACTTGCAGGTTATATACACACAATTAATAAGGAGAAAAATAACCAACAGGAACCAGCTGCCGGTTCAGACTTTGACCCTCTCTGGATGATAAACAAGAAACAGACCTTTAAAAAAGGGGAACTCCGGCCACACTGCTAAATACTCAGTGAAACCCTCACACTGGAATGGCTAAACCTGCTGGAAGAAATGTATATATTCTTATGAGCTCCAACCCCACTCTACAGATTTAGGTCCCTTTCTGCAGCCAAAGCAGCCCTGACCCATCGAGGCGTGGGCTCCACTAAACCTCTATACTGAGGTATCTGGCACCAAGCCGCCAGGAGCAGATCCATTAAAGTGTTACTAAACCCAGGACCCTGCATTTACTATATCTGGTCCCCTACAGTACATAGAAATGCAATCGTTTTAGTAAAGAAAAAACTGCTAAATACCTTTTCTCAGCAATATATAGCAGTCTTGTGATATCAGTGACAGTGGTAGGGGGCGCTAGCGAGTTAAATTTGATCAACTAACAATTCAACATTTACACCTATATGACATAATAAAGTGGTCCGTGCTAAATAATTTGAATTTTACATTTCATAAACACACATATTGAAAACATGAGATATATAATCTCTATATAATAGTGTGTGTGTGTGTGTGTATTACTTTCACAGTATAAATGAACCCCTTATAGTAGCGATTATTTGCTCTTTTTGTACTATAAAAAGACTAATTTTAGTTTATTTTTAACCCCATTATGACAAGCGAGTTCCGAAGGAGTTCCAACGTTATGGACTTGCCTACACACGATCACATCAAAGTCCGGTCGTTTCGAACGTGATGACGTACGACCGGACTAGAACATTAGTACATAGCCAGTAGCTGCCCTAACGTCCTTTTTTGTCCGTCGGACTAGCATACGGACAAACTGATTTTTTGATCGGACTTGAGTCCGTCGGAAAGAATTGAAACGTGTTCTATTTCGAAAGTTCGACAGAAAAGGTCCGATGAAGCCCACACACGATCGAATTGTTCGGTCAAAAAGTCCGGTCGTGTGTACACGGCATTAGGCCACGTTCACACCTATGCATTTTTTTGGTGCTTTTTGCAGAAACACGCTACAATTCATTTAACTTGGTTTCCTATGGGACACGTTCACATCTATGGTTATTTTTCAGCCGCTGCGTATTTGGAAAGGGTCAGGGACTTTTTTCAAAGCAAAACAGTGCTTTTTTTGGACTTCAAATGAAGAAGCTGCAGAAGAGCATGTAGTGCATTTTGCAGCAATTTGTGTTTTTTAATCTGCAACAACAAATTGGCCAAAAAAAAAAAAAAAAAAAAAAAAAAAAAAAAAAAAAAAATAAAAAATGCGGAACGCAAATCGCAGCAAAAAGCACTGTAGAAATGGATTAAAAGCAATTTGCATAGGTGTGAACCGAGCCCTATGCTGGCCATATACTTATCGATTTTCGGACAAGAATATTTAAACAAAAAAATCTTTGTACTTTCGCTGAATGAAAACTGCCCGACCATTCACAGCTTTGTGCACTCGCATCGCTGGACTGTGGGACAGGCGAGTGTCCGATTAATAAAAGTCAGCAGCTACTTCTTTTAGCTGCTGACTTTTAAATGGATGGAACTCCGCTTTAAATTTTTCAGCAATTTGAGCTCCAGTAAATAAATTGGATTGGACTAAGCAGGCCAGCTTTCCCTCCCAATGAGCATCATCAGTGAGCCTCGGCCGCCCAGGGCATTATCGCTGGTTTGCGTTTTTTCCTTCCTTGGACCACTTTTAGTCGTTCCCGACCATCTCAGACCGGGAACATCCCACAAGAGCTGCAATTTTGGAGTTGCTCTGGCCCAGTCGCCTGGTCATTGCAAATTTTTTACCCTTGTCAAAGTCACTCAAATGCTTACACTTGCCCATTTTTCTGCTTTTCAAAACACATCAACTTCAGGGACAACATGTTTACTTGCTGTTTAATATATCCCACCATTTTCAGGTGTCATTGTAACGAAATAATGAATGTTAAAATCACTTTCCACAGGGGTCATAATGTTATGGCTGATCGGCATATATTTATCTTGGCAGATAAAGCAGCTCACATATACCGGTTTTAATGGTGACTTTTTTTCACTGAAACGGATGTGATTACTGCGACAATCCCCCTGCAGCCATTTCAGATACAAAGAGCGCACAGAGCGAGAAGTCCTACTCCCAGCACCGGACACCAAAGTCCCGCAGGTTCCCAGGCTAGATGGCGGCGAGATAAGACTGGAGAAGGAGGACAGGAGATTAGGCCAAGTTGCTTGGCACAGCCACTAATCTTTGTTCTCCGTTTTCCTCTGCATCCGTCTGCCTGGTAATCCTTTATAATACTAATAACCGGATGTTCTCCGTATACAGGTGAATTCCAGCGCTGGCGCTCCATTCCACAAACATCTGGCCGGATAATGAAGCACTTAACCCAATCTACGGATCAAATGGTTTACAATTAAAAAGGAGAATTAGGGGCCTGAGGGCTGAAGCTGGGGGGGGGGGGTCGACAATTTATGCAGTGCATGACATACTGTACATTCACATTGGCCACTTTGCTAAAGAGCTTGCAATCCAAGGGGCCCATATCACACACATACGTTATAAATCAGGGTGGATATCAATGATAAAAAAAAAAAAAAATAATAATGTATATATATATATATATATATATATATATATATATATATATATATATATATATATATATATATATATAATTTTTTTTTTTTTAAATTTAAAAATCGATTTTTATCAAATTTTAATAAAATGCTTTCGGAGTAAAAATCTAAAGATAGTTTTCTATTTAGGATAAAATAATTTAGTTTATTCAGCATGAAATGGAGCTTAGTTATGTAGCATGAGGCTGTATATTCTGAAATATTTCCTTTTTTGGTAAACTCATTCAATGAATCCAAGCTCTGCAAGCTGACATAAAATGCACTGCATTGATGCATTCACACAATTTCACAGTAACCATAAAACAAAATCCCAACTCTGAGGAAAATTCCTTTATTCCATTATTTTACAAATCTATGTACACTACAAACTGTATGATTGAATCGGTTCTGATATCGCTGTTTTACTAACAAAACAGCTTATTATTCTAAATAGGAAACCTTCATTTTGTTTGCAAATATTAAAGATTCTAACTACCAGCAAGAATGAGTCCTTACATTTAAAGAGCACCTGTCATTTCAGATCCATCACATCAGCGCCTGTTAGCGGTCATCGACTCAGCTGCTGCCGCCACGTCCCACACCTTGTTGTGTCGCTGCCGCATCACCAGCCGTCCCATTAAAGTGAATGAGTTGATTTATATCAAGCCTTTTTACTAGCGATTTAAATTAAAAAAAAAAATAAAAAAAAAAAAATATTATATATATATATATATATATATATATATATATATATATATATATATATATATATATATATATATATATATATATATATATATATATATATATATATATATATTTTATTTTTTTTTTTTTTTTTTTTATTTAATTTTTTTTTTTTTTTTTTTAATTTAAATCGCTAGTAAAAAGGCTTGATATAAATCAAAAATTATATATGTATATATAATTTTTTGTATTAAATACGATTTATTTATTGTCATTGTAGAAACAAAATCACAATGAAATTGCCTTTCTACTCCACACATTATTCATACATCACAATTTTCAACCATGCATTTATTTATACCAAAAAGTGTATATAATATATAAAAGTGTCCCCATATTATAAAAGTATAAAAAGTGCCCTCATATTTAAAAAAACTAAAACAAGACAATACACACACACAAACACACACACACACCTTCGGACTGACAGCTCCCATATCGGTCATGACAGGTTTATTTTAACAGGTCCACTTTAACTGTCCACTGCCTAAAATAAACACAATAACATAACGCCAAAGAACACGCTACCAAAGCACACACAGCTTACTAAATATTTGCTCCGATCAGCAGGTACGAGTACAATCCGGAGGGGTTCTCGCTGTCACCTGCGTGTCACATACACCCAACAATATCCCTGGCAGCTGTGCTCACACCGCACAATGGTCAGAGCTCAGCAGGAGACAGAGGCCAAAAGGTTAAAGGTGATGTTTCTGAGATGATCAATACAAACATTTCACCCAATTAAAAACAACGAAGCTTGCTGCTACTGAACCTGCAAATATTCCAAGTGCAAAAAAAGCGTTGTGAGCACAAAGCTTAGAATGACATAAAATGAGTCCATTATTGACACATCGGTGCGCTGTCATCCCCCAGCTGTGGTAATGTGTTTAATTGTGATCCCTAGAGATCGGGGACAGTTTGTTTTTTGTTTGTTTTTTTTAAATATTGCACATTAAGCAAAAATCACGCTCACGTCCGTGAGCTACAACTGCATTTTTTCTGAAGTGTAAAAAAATTTAAAAAATAAAATAAAAATCATTAAAAAAAAAAAAATAATAATAATTTTAAACAGTGCACAAAGCTTGCAAACTATGCAATGACTAGTATGAAAAGATGAGTCCCTGAACTGAACAGTGATATGTATGTATAAGAGGGGTAGGCAACCTCTGCACTCCAGCTGTGGTGAAACTAAAAATCCCATCATGCCTCTAGGAGTCATGCCTGTGTTCCGTTAGAACAGGCGACCCATCAGACTTCATAACGGAAGTGACGTTCCCATGCCGCCATCTTGCTACACCCCGCACTCCACCACAGTAACGATACACGGAGAAGGGGGCAAGCGGACATCTTGTTACACCCACCGTAGTTTTGCATTTCAGTTATTTTTAACAGGAAACGGAGCATATATGGTCAAATACAGTATTTAGAAATCCATCGGACTTGTTTACATGTTGAATTATAAAAAGCAGAGGTGTTCTGTCACATTAGCAAACCTGCGAGATCAGCAGGTTTGCCGCTGTCTTTAAAATGTAACATCTAAACAGTCCGTCGGATTTCTAAATACTGTATTGCATTCAGAAAGTGCACCACACCTGCAGGATATAATAAAAGTCTATGGCTAAGTGGAGCTAACCTGCAGGTACACTGCACCCATAGTGTGGGTAAACCGCAGCACATCAATGTGAAAGCATCCTTATACTATTATGCCCAGTGTATTGCCTTAACACATAACATAAAGATCTTATTTCCTGCTGCTGGCACCACTCTGGAGAACGCTAGCCGGGATAAGAGGTGGAGTTCAGTTGGCATCACTCCATGTGGGACAGGAGTCGGCACTACAAAGGGGGTATCACTTATGCGGCTCTTGCTCCCTACTGCAGCTCCACCTTTATAAGTAGTCCTTCTGTGTTGCACTCTGTTTGATGCTCAGCAGTGGCGGGTCAGCAAACCCAGACTGAGATCTACAGGTTGCTGACCCTCGCCCTACGATATCCAAAAACTAAAAAGAAGCTTAGGCCATACATACACTTGACAGCCCACAAATTCCAATATCCAGGTGGAAAAAAAAAAAAAAAAAAAGGGAATGCACTTTTTCTTGTATAAACGCAAAAGCACTACAACGCAAACTTCAGACATGAAATTTGAACAAAGCATTTCCCTCTATAGTGTGCACAAAAAAAAAAAAAAAAAAAAGTGACAGGGGAGGGATCTCCAGCACACAGCTTGTGAGTGACAGCGCCAGCTCTGTTTCTGTGTGCTGTGGGAAAGGAAAGGGTATCCCCCTTCCCTCCAATCAAATCTCAGAGCTCTCCTCACTGAGCTCTGCAGAATGTCATTTCAGCTCTCCACACCCTGCTTCCTGGAAGCTCAGACAAGCTTTATAAATTCTAGACGAATGTAGAGAAGTGAAGACAGCAGATAAACAGCTACAACTTATGGAGAAGGATTCGTTTCATCTCTGTGCATCACCTGAGGCCAGTCACTTTACTGGGTATATGTAAGAGTTTACAACCACTTTAATGCACTGGGGTGACATTGAAAAAAAGAACGCCATTTCAACTAGAGGTGCACCAAATGGAAATTTTGGTGCCGAAAACCAAAAATGTAGGATGCACTTGTCCAAAAACCCGAAACCGAAAGGAAGTTTTTTAAAAATATTTTTATATAGAAAATGTATTATATTCCACTTTAATATCATGAACTTAAATGAAAATGAATTAATTGTCGGCCATTATTCACACCATCCCCCGCATCTGTCTCACAGCAGGGGTCCGGCGCGTCCTCGTTCACCGCTTCAGGTCAGATTTCAGCCCAAATTTTGGGCTGAATTCGGACCTGAAAATGGACCAAAAGACGCAAAACGCACCAGACCTGCTGCGGAGATATGTGAACCGGGTCCAAAGAGAGCGACTCACATTCTCTTGCTATGCGAATTTGATGCGATGAAATCCACATCCAATTCGCATGGGTGTGAACCAAGCCTTAGCGCAAGAAAAGTTGAAGAAAAAATGTATCCCTTTAAATTCCATGTACAGTGCCTTTAAAAAAAAAAAAAAAAAAGTATTCATACCACTTGAAATTTTCCACATTTTGTGATGTTACAACCAAAAATGTAAAAGTATTTTTTTGGGATTTTATGTGATAGACCAACACAAAGTGGCACATAATTATTATTATTATACAGGATTTATATAGCGCCGACAGTTTACGCAGCGCTTTACAACATGAGGGCAGACAATACAAGTACAATACAGGAGGAATCAGAGGGCCCTGCTCGTTAGAGCTTACACATAACTGTAACGTGGAAAGAAAATGATAAATGGTTTTCTAAATTGGTTTACAAATAAATATGAGAAAAGTGTGGCGTGCATTTGTATTCAGCCCCCTTTAAGGCTGATTCACACTGCTGCAATGTCAGAGTTCGGATGTGATTTGCACCGCACTGCAAATCACATGCGATCTCTGTGCGATGCGATTTCAGCCATACAAATCGTATGGCTGAATTTGCATCAAACTCACACAGGATCCTTTTTTTTGTCCGCAGCAGAATCTGATCACATGGGTGTTCACACCCATGCGATCCGATTCCTGTCCGAGTTTGCAGATCGCACTGTGATCTGCAAACTGATTTGGGGGCGACATTAACTTTTAACTGACACTCCCAGCAGTTCGCATAGGGCAGTGTGAACTGCCGCCGAGAAACCTGCGATGCAGGAATCTGCAGTGGATTTGCAGGGTTCCCGCATCGCAGCAGTGTGAACCGCCCTTACTCCGATACACCTAACTAAAATCTAGTGGAACCAATTGCCTTCAGAAGTCACCTAATTAGTAAATAGAGTCCACATGTGTGTAATTTAATCTCAGTATAAATACAGCTGTTCTGTGAAGCCCTCCGAGGTTTGTTAGAGAACCTTACTGAACAAACAGCATCATGAAGGCCAAGGAACACACCAGACAGGTCAGGGATAAAGTTGTGGAGAAAAAGGTGGTGCTTTAGTTGTAAAGGCAGAAGGTTTTTTTTTTTAATTATTATTTTAATACATTCTATGCATGAAGATAAAAGCCTCCCCAGCACCCCCCCCCCCCCAATTACTTACCCGAGTCCAATCTCTCTTCAGCGATGTCCACAAGTGTCTAAGCCGCCGGGACACAGCAGCAGTCAAAGTCAGACAGACAGACAGCCAATCAGGGGAGAAAGGGGGCGGGGCAGGGTCAAGGCTCAGTGTCTGAATGGATACAGGGAGCTCTGACTTGGCTTGGGTGCCCCCATAGAGAGCTGCTGGCTGTGGGGGCACTCAATAGGAGGAAGGGGCCAGGAGCAGCAAAGAGTGACCCGAGAAGAGGAGGATCCAGGCTGCTCTGTGCAAAACCAACTGCACAGAGGAGGCAATTATAACATGCTTGTTAATTTTTTTTTTTTTTTTTTTTTTTAAACACAAGACTTTATAATCACTTTAAAGCAGGGTTAGGGGATTAGAAAATATCCCAAGCTTTGAACATCTCGCAGATCACTGCTCAATCCATCATCCGAAAATGGAAGGAGTATGGCACAACTGCAAACCTACCAAGACATGGCCGTCCACCTAAACTGACAGGCCGGGCAAGCAGAGCATTAATCAGAGAAGCAGCCAAGAGGCCCATGGTAACTCTGGAGGAGCTGCAGAGATCCACAGCTCAGGTGGGAGAATCTGTCCACAGGACAACTATTAGTCGTGCTCTCCACAAATCTGAAGAGTGGCAAGAAGAAAGCCATTGTTGAAAGGAAGCCATAAGTAATCCTGTTTGTAGTTTGTGAGAAGCCATGTGGAGGACACAGCAAACATGTGGAAGAAGGTGCTCTGGTCAGATGAGACCAAAATTGAACTTTTTGGCCTAAAAGCAAAACGCTATGTGTGGTGGAAAACTAACACTGCACATCACCCTGAACACACCATCCTCACCGTGAAACATGGTGGTGGCAGCATCACGACGTGGGGATTTTTTTCTTCAGCAGGGACAGGGAAGCTGGTCAGAGTTGATGGGAAGATGGATGGAGCCAAATACAGGGCAATCTTAGAAGAAAACCTGTAAGGTCTGCAAAACACTTGAGACTGGGGTGGAGGTTCACCTTCCAACAGGATAACGACCCTAAACATACAGCCAGAACTACAATGGAATGGTTTAGATCAAAGTATATTAATGTGTTTGAATGACCCAGTCAAAGTCCAGACCTAAATTTAATTGAGAATCTGTGGCAAGACTTGAAAATTGCTGTTCACAGACGCTCTCCATCCAATCTGGCAGAGCTTGAGCTATTTTGCAAAGAAGAATGGGCAAAAAAAAGTAATTTTCTAGATTTGCAAAGCTGGTAGAGACATCCCCAAAAAGACTTGCAGCTGTAATTGCAGAGAAAGGCGATTCTACAAAGTATTGACTCAGGGGGGCTGAATACAAATGTACCCCACACTATTCACATATTTATTTGTAAAAAATAAAAAAAATTGAAAACCATTTATCATTTTCCTTCCACTTCACAATTATGTGCCACTTTGTGTTGGTCTATCACATAAAATCCCAATAAAATAATTTACGGTTGTAACATCATAAAATGTGGAACATTGCAAGGGGTATGAATACTTTTTCAAGACACTGTACATCCCATGAATCCAAATCCACTCCCGCCCTTCATCACACTGCTCCTGCGTCTGTCACCCTCAGGCATACAAAGACAGATGGTCCCGAAGGCTGACCTCACATCTCACAGTCACCAGGAAAATCCAGGGATATACATAGAGGTGCCCAAATATACCTCGCTGTGGTCACTGATCTCTGAACTTCTCAGCCACTTAACACTTGAGATTCTGCAGAAAGCTACATGATAGCACAGCTCAGCATTAGGTTACACAGCGCTGTCCAATCAGGAGCCGGGTCCATACATCCCAGCACCGGACGCTGGACATCCTGCGTCTACACGGCTCACTGACATCAGGCTTATTTTAAGCCATTTAGAAAGACTAAAATATAAAAAGCACAAAACTTTGCATATGTAAAATGTTTTTTTTTTTTTTTTTTTTTTTTTTTATTAACCTTTATGGATAAATATTAAATGGGAAAAAAATTAAAGGATTAAAGGATCATTCCACTCAAAGCAGACATTTCAGCTTTGGTTAGATGCTGGTCATATAAAAGCACCTAACAGTTTCTTATACCCAGCGGGGACTCTGATTGCTGAGCTCCTGGTGTCTGCATGTATGCTGCCATCACCATCAACTAGAAAGCTGTGCCTGGCGGATTTTTAGCCATTTAAAAAAAAAAAATTTTTAAATTGGAGAATATAAGAGGAGGAGCCAAGACACAGATGTGGGCGGGAACACCCAAAACTCCCAGGTGGGCAGGGAGATCTATATATAAGCTCTAACGAGCAGGGCCCTCTGATTCCTCCTGTATTGTCTGATATATATATATATATATATATATATATATATATATATATATATATATATATATATATATATATATATATATATAATATAAATAATGGCGACGGCTGCCACAAGTTGTGGATTGTCCACTTGCCACGTCACCTGCCACAAGTTGCTTGTTCAAATCTAACAACATGGGTCAAATTCCAATTATACTTCAGACAACAGCAATGCTAGCGGTGTATTGGATCAGATCATGGGCTCATTAGGGGTATATAAATGGTCTATGATTTATTGCAAGCAATTACAATATTTTAAAATATTTTTTTTAAATGGTTTTTCCATCATTTTTGAGATTTTTAATGAAAAAAAAAAAAAAAAAAAAAAAATAGGGCACCTTTAAAAACGCTTATAAACGAAAACGCATCTAAACGCCGGTACCCGCGTTTAGTCATGTCTGACGTCTGAAAAGTGGAAATCTTGGGCGTCTGAACCCATTTTTTTTGCTTTCAAAGAAACGCTGTTAAACGCAACTGCCTAAAAACGGCAATAAACAAGACAGTGTACATGGTCGCATAGGATAACATTGAATGAGTTCAGGGGCAGTTGAAAAAAAAAAAAAAAGTGTCCAACTGCCTTTGAACGTCCGTTTAGCAGCGTCCCGTGTACATGGGGCCTAAATTGACGGACACAGCTTCTTATTCTTGACTATAGGGTTTATAGCACCACCAACAGGGAGGGCTGCCCTTAGCCGGTGCTGTGTTCTTTTTCTGCCTAGTGTCCTACTCCTGTAGGTGGCGCTATAAACTTTGATCAAGAGTAAGAAGAAGCTGTGTCCGTCAATGACCGTAAGAGAAACATAAGCCAACACTGACCGTCCAATACATCTATGTGGCAAATATCTATTTTGTGCAGGTTTTAGATCTACTGGTCAAAATTTATGAAGAGAGAAATTACTTAATTTGTAAAATGTTATAACAGAAACCAAAAAAAAAAAAAAAAAAATCACATTTCTTTTTTCAACATTTTCGGTCTATTTGTAACGCAAAAAATAAAAACACCAGCGGCGATTAGATACCACCAAAAGAAAGCTCCATTTGTGTGAAAAGAATGATAAAACTTTCAGATGGGTAAAGTGTTGCACGACCGCGCAATTGTCATTCAAATTGTGACAGCTCTGAAAGCTGAAAATTGGCCAAGGGGGTGAATGTCCTTGGTATTGAGGGGATTAAAAGGCAATCATTTAGACAGGAGAGAACAGACATTATTTCTGAAAGACAGACGAAAATGGAAGTTTTCTTTTTTTTTTTTTGGTGCTAAACCACAAATGAGCGTTTAGCGTATAATTTCCCACCGGAGTGCAGAGGCCACACAAGCTAAGAAAAGCCACGAAAACCACAGAGAGTCTGCAAATAGAGCGTCTCAGTGCAGGCGCCGGATTGTCAGCTTCTCTTCCCAGACGGGAGGGAGAGTATTGTGCTGTGCTGCCAGGGACAAGCTGCTCCCCCCCCCCCCCCCCCCCATGTCACCTGTCATCTTCCAAGCCTGACTGCCTTAAAAATAACATGCTACATTGCCAGGGAAAAAGTACGAGGCATTATTTCAGCATTGTGAGAGCTCACCATCAACCAGCACAGGGGGTCAGTGAAGGCCAAATAGAACAGCGTGACTTCTAATTATTAACCTGTGAGCAGGGGCGTTGCTAGGGGGTGGCTTTTGGGGCTATAGCCCCGAATCTGAGGCCAATAGCCCCGAGTCTCTGCAGGGGTCCCCAAGGGGAGGGGAGGCTCTCTGGGGACCCTTATGTAAGTGGGGGGGCTCTCTGGGGAGCCTGATGCAAGGGAGAGGCTCTCTGGGGACCCTGATTTTAAGGCCTAGGCTCTCTAGGGACCCAGATTTAAGGGAGAGGCTCTCTGGGGACCCCGATTTTAAGGCCTAGGCTCTCTAGGGACCCAGATTTAAGGGAGAGGCTCTCTGGGGACCCTGATTTTAAGGCCTAGGCTCTCTAGGGACCCAGATTTAAGGGGGAGGCTCTCTGGGGACCCTAATGTAAGGGGGCCTCTCTGGGAACCCTGATGTAAGTGGGGGGGTCCTCTGGGTACCCTGATGGAAGGGGGAGGCTCTTTGAGGACTCTGATGCAAGGAGGAGGCTCTCTGGGGACCCTGATGTAAGGTGATGTAAGGGGGTGCTCTCTGGGGATATATATACACCCACAGATACATTACTGTATATACATGTGTATGCCCACCCAAGCGTATGACTTTCTTCACTACGCTGCTATGGGCTCTAGCCCCAGATCTTTTTTAGACCTAGCAACGCCCCTGCCTGTGAGGTCCACTTGCTTTGGGGGGGGGGGGGGGCAAATCCCAGCAAGCAAAGTCAAACTGTATTCTTAAAGCAGAACTCCAGACAGACACTAAGGGCTCATTCACACTTCGGCTCAACTGCCTATTGTTACCGCTCCCGCCCTTAAACTAACAGCGGCCGGAGAGTGTTGTTCACAGGCTGCAGCTGCAATGCGGTACCGGCGTTTAGCCGAGTTTGGCGTCTGAAACGTGGAAAACTTTTGCGTCTGAACCCATTTTTTTGCTTCTGGAAAAACGAGGTTAAAACACAACTGACTAAAAACGCCAGAAAACGAGACTGTGTACATGGACACATAGGATAACATTGAATGAGTTCAGGGGCAGTTGAAAAAAAAAAAAAAGTGTCCAACTGCTTCTGAATGCGCGTTTAACAGCGTCTGGTGTACATGGGGCCTAATGAGGGAACAGACAGCAATAAAAATCTGACAGGGGGTTTAATCCCTTTCCACTCTATCCAAAAGGAATAAAAAAAACTTTTGCTTTCAGTTATACATTTATGGCCAATATTTACAATAAATAGAAAACAAACAAACAAAAAAAAAAAAAAAAAAAATGATATTTTCACTTCCTTTGCATCTTTTTCCATGACCGCAAGATCGCTCAAAGGGATTTGGAAATATGTGGGTCCCCCCTCCCCCCCCTCGCCGACCTCTCCTCCTGAAGATGCTAGCTCTCTGGCTGTCATGTAGATCCAATGTCTTTAGTACTTTCTGGGTCAGCGAGCTGCAGGAAGTTTACAGATCAGGAATTCTGGCTTCACACAAAGATTACACGTGAATCATTGGGGGGAAATGTATTGAATCTGGGGCAGCTGTGCATGGCAACCAATCAACTTCTAACTTTCATCTTCAAAAGTCTAATAGAACAAGCTGAAGACAGAAGCTGATTGGTTGACATGCACAGCTGCTCCAGATTCAGTCTCCTCCAGTCTTGTTTAATAAGCGCACAGCAAAGATTGATCCTGCCAGAAATCCAGTGCTGTCCTGTGTCCTCTGCAGTCCGATCCCTATAAACGGGTCAGCCCTTCCCAGTTCATCTTTGTGGACTACAGAACAATTCCATGTTATAAAGAAGAGGTGAGAGGGAGGTGTTCTGTAGTCCTGACATGCTTTTTGTGCTTGGGAGAAACTGTTTGTCACCACGTTAGAAGGCGAGAGAAAAATCTTTAAAGCTCAACTCTAGAATGATCTAATTAAAAAAAAATCTATGCCAATAAAATGTGATGATGTATCACATATTGTCGGCACACAAACCAGAAACAAATCCACACCAAGGCTTTCCCGGCCTCCTCCTGTATGTAGCCAGGAGATCCCATCACCGGAGGTCCGCACCGCTCACAGATACCGAGGGGAAGAGCTGACATTCTACAAGAGTGGCAGATAATTGCCATTTACTGTGCGGGGGATGAATGGAGTGGGAAGCGCAATTTAATTTGCCAATCCAAAATTATTCAGCATGCAATTAAATCTGTTCATACTGCTGACCACGGTGAATTATTTTGCTCTGGTTAAGGCTATTAAAGATACAAAACCAGCTTACACTGAGGGGAGGTGGAGGGGCCCACATGTGGACAGACAGGGGGGGTAATCTGTGTGACCCCCCCCCCTCCCCCAGGATGAATTCTGATGTGCAATAAACTCTCATGTACTATTACATCAGATACAGAGAATATATAGATTCATTTCTATAGGTGTAGAATGTGTCATCTGTGCATTTTATTCCCGGCACCCCCAATACATCGCTTTCTGAACGTTCCCACTTGCTGCATTCCATCGCACTGGACGGCTGATGGAGGACGTTCTACTCTTTATAACACCCTCCATATGTTTCACCAACATGAAATCCTGCCAGAGTCTCCATACATCTTCTTTTCATATAATCTTTAAAAGACAAATATACAAAACTTACATCCTGTACTTGTATCCCACATATACAATCCCCACGTGTATCCCCCGCCTTCCTCTACTCCATACAATGTAACCAAATACAACAAATCCACACTTTACATGTGTCCCATATACTGACCCCTGTCTATATACTGTGACAACATACTGACCCCTGTCTATATACTGTGACAACATACTGACCCCTGTCTATATACTGTGACAACATACTGACCTCCCCCAAACACTTTATATCCAACCTATACTGTCCCCCAATTCACTGCTCCGTCGTATACCATCCCCAATACACTGCTCCGTCCTATACCGTCCCCCAATACACTGCTCCGTCCTATACCGTCCCCCAATACACTGCTCCGTCCTATACCGTCCCCCAATACACTGCTCCGTCCTATACCGTCCCCCAATACACTGCTCCGTCCTATACCGTCCCCCAATACACTGCTTCGTCCTATACCGTCCCCCAATACACTGCTTCGTCCTATACCGTCCCCCAATACACTGCTCCGTCCTATACCGTCCCCCAATACACTGCTCCGTCCTATACCGTCCCCCAATACACTGCTCCGTCCTATACCGTCCCCCAATACACTGCTTCGTCCTATACCGTCCCCCAATACACTGCTCCGTCCTATACCGTCCCCCAATACACTGCTCCGTCCTATACCGTCCCCCAATACACTGCTCCGTCCTATACCGTCCCCCAATACACTGCTTCGTCCTATACCGTCCCCCAATACACTGCTCCGTCGTATACCCTCCCCAATACACTGCTTCGTCCTATACCGTCCCCCAATACACTGCTCCGTCCTATACCGTCCACCAATTCACTGCTCCGTCCTATACCGTCCACCAATTCACTGCTCCGTCCTATACCGTCCACCAATTCACTGCTCCGTCCTATACCGTCCACCAATACATTGCTCCGTCCTATACCGACCCCCAATACACTGCCCCATCATATACTGTCCCCCAATACACTGCTCCATCCTATACCGTCCCCCAATACACTGATGCCCCACGTGTATCCCTCGCCTTCCTCTACTCCATACAATGTAACCAAATACAACAAATCCACACTTTACATGTGTCCCATATACTGACCCCTGTCTATATACTGTGACAACATACTGACCTCCCCCAAACACTTTATATCCAACCTATACTGTCCCCCAATTCACTGCTCCGTCGTATACCATCCCCAATACACTGCTTCGTCCTATACCGTCCCCCAATACACTGCTTCGTCCTATACCGTCCCCCAATACAGTGCTCCGTCCTATACCGTCCCCCAATACAGTGCTCCGTCCTATACCGTCCCCCAATACACTGCTCCGTCCTATACCGTCCCCCAATACACTGCTCCGTCCTATACCGTCCCCCAATACACTGCTCCGTCCTATACCGTCCCCCAATACACTGCTTCGTCCTATACCGTCCCCCAATACACTGCTCCGTCGTATACCCTCCCCAATACACTGCTTCGTCCTATACCGTCCCCCAATACACTGCTCCGTCCTATACCGTCCCCCAATTCACTGCTCCGTCCTATACCGTCCACCAATTCACTGCTCCATCCTATACCGTCCACCAATTCACTGCTCCGTCCTATACCGTCCACCAATACATTGCTCCGTCCTATACCGACCCCCAATACACTGCCCCATCATATACTGTCCCCCAATACACTGCTCCATCCTATACCGTCCCCCAATACACTGATGCCCCACGTGTATCCCTCGCCTTCCTCTACTCCATACAATGTAACCAAATACAACAAATCCACACTTTACATGTGTCCCATATACTGACCCCTGTCTATATACTGTGACAACATACTGACCTCCCCCAAACACTTTATATCCAACCTATACTGTCCCCCAATTCACTGCTCCGTCGTATACCGTCCCCCAATTCACTGCTCCGTCGTATACCGTCCCCCAATTCACTGCTCCGTCGTATACCGTCCCCCAATTCACTGCTTCGTCGTATACCATCCCCAATACACTGCTTCGTCCTATACCGTCCCCCAATACAGTGCTCCGCCATATACCGTCCCCCAATACACTGCTCCGCCCTATACCGTCCCCCAATACACTGCTCCGCCCTATACCGTCCCCCAATACACTGCTCCGCCCTATACCGTCCCCCAATACACTGCTCCGCCCTATACCGTCCCCCAATACACTGCTCCGCCCTATACCGTCCCCCAATACACTGCTCCGCCCTATACCGTCCCCCAATACACTGCTCCGCCCTATACCGTCCCCCAATACACTGCTCCGTCGTATACCCTCCCCAATACACTGCTTCGTCCTATACCGTCCCCCAATACACTGCTCCGTCCTATACCGTCCCCCAATTCACTGCTCCGTCCTATACCGTCCACCAATTCACTGCTCCATCCTATACCGTCCACCAATTCACTGCTCCGTCCTATACCGTCCACCAATACATTGCTCCGTCCTATACCGACCCCCAATACACTGCCCCATCATATACTGTCCCCCAATACACTGCTCCATCCTATACCGTCCCCCAATACACTGATGCCCCACGTGTATCCCTCGCCTTCCTCTACTCCATACAATGTAACCAAATACAACAAATCCACACTTTACATGTGTCCCATATACTGACCCCTGTCTATATACTGTGACAACATACTGACCTCCCCCAAACACTTTATATCCAACCTATACTGTCCCCCAATTCACTGCTCCGTCGTATACCGTCCCCCAATTCACTGCTCCGTCGTATACCGTCCCCCAATTCACTGCTCCGTCGTATACCGTCCCCCAATTCACTGCTTCGTCGTATACCATCCCCAATACACTGCTTCGTCCTATACCGTCCCCCAATACAGTGCTCCGCCATATACCGTCCCCCAATACACTGCTCCGCCCTATACCGTCCCCCAATACACTGCTCCGCCCTATACCGTCCCCCAATACACTGCTCCGCCCTATACCGTCCCCCAATACACTGCTCCGCCCTATACCGTCCCCCAATACACTGCTCCGCCCTATACCGTCCCCCAATACACTGCTCCGCCCTATACCGTCCCCCAATACACTGCTCCGCCCTATACCGTCCCCCAATACACTGCTCCGCCCTATACCGTCCCCCAATACACTGCTCCGTCGTATACCCTCCCCAATACACTGCTTCGTCCTATACCGTCCCCCAATACACTGCTCCGTCCTATACCGTCCCCCAATTCACTGCTCCGTCCTATACCGTCCACCAATTCACTGCTCCATCCTATACCGTCCACCAATTCACTGCTCCGTCCTATACCGTCCACCAATACATTGCTCCGTCCTATACCGACCCCCAATACACTGCCCCATCATATACTGTCCCCCAATACACTGCTCCATCCTATACCGTCCCCCAATACACTGATGCCCCACGTGTATCCCTCGCCTTCCTCTACTCCATACAATGTAACCAAATACAACAAATCCACACTTTACATGTGTCCCATATACTGACCCCTGTCTATATACTGTGACAACATACTGACCTCCCCCAAACACTTTATATCCAACCTATACTGTCCCCCAATTCACTGCTCCGTCGTATACCGTCCCCCAATTCACTGCTCCGTCGTATACCGTCCCCCAATTCACTGCTCCGTCGTATACCGTCCCCCAATTCACTGCTTCGTCGTATACCATCCCCAATACACTGCTTCGTCCTATACCGTCCCCCAATACAGTGCTCCGCCATATACCGTCCCCCAATACACTGCTCCGCCCTATACCGTCCCCCAATACACTGCTCCGCCCTATACCGTCCCCCAATACACTGCTCCGCCCTATACCGTCCCCCAATACACTGCTCCGCCCTATACCGTCCCCCAATACACTGCTCCGCCCTATACCGTCCCCCAATACACTGCTCCGCCCTATACCGTCCCCCAATACACTGCTCCGCCCTATACCGTCCCCCAATACACTGCTCCGCCCTATACCGTCCCCCAATACACTGCTCCGCCCTATACCGTCCCCCAATACACTGCTCCGCCCTATACCGTCCCCCAATACACTGCTCCGCCCTATACCGTCCCCCAATACACTGCTCCGCCCTATACCGTCCCCCAATACACTGCTCCGCCCTATACCGTCCCCCAATACACTGCTCCGCCCTATACCGTCCCCCAATACACTGCTCCGCCCTATACCGTCCCCCAATACACTGCTCCGCCCTATACCGTCCCCCAATACACTGCTCCGCCCTATACCGTCCCCCAATACACTGCTCCGCCCTATACCGTCCCCCAATACACTGCTCCGCCCTATACCGTCCCCCAATACACTGCTCCGCCCTATACCGTCCCCCAATACACTGCTCCGCCCTATACCGTCCCCCAATACACTGCTCCGCCCTATACCGTCCCCCAATACACTGCTCCGCCCTATACCGTCCCCCAATACACTGCTCCGCCCTATACCGTCCCCCAATACACTGCTCCGCCCTATACCGTCCCCCAATACACTGCTCCGCCCTATACCGTCCCCCAATACACTGCTCCGCCCTATACCGTCCCCCAATACACTGCTCCGCCCTATACCGTCCCCCAATACACTGCTCCGCCCTATACCGTCCCCCAATACACTGCTCCGCCCTATACCGTCCCCCAATACACTGCTCCGCCCTATACCGTCCCCCAATACACTGCTCCGCCCTATACCGTCCCCCAATACACTGCTCCGCCCTATACCGTCCCCCAATACACTGCTCCGCCCTATACCGTCCCCCAATACACTGCTCCGCCCTATACCGTCCCCCAATACACTGCTCCGCCCTATACCGTCCCCCAATACACTGCTCCGCCCTATACCGTCCCCCAATACACTGCTCCGCCCTATACCGTCCCCCAATACACTGCTCCGCCCTATACCGTCCCCCAATACACTGCTCCGCCCTATACCGTCCCCCAATACACTGCTCCGCCCTATACCGTCCCCCAATACACTGCTCCGCCCTATACCGTCCCCCAATACACTGCTCCGCCCTATACCGTCCCCCAATACACTGCTCCGCCCTATACCGTCCCCCAATACACTGCTCCGCCCTATACCGTCCCCCAATACACTGCTCCGCCCTATACCGTCCCCCAATACACTGCTCCGCCCTATACCGTCCCCCAATACACTGCTCCGCCCTATACCGTCCCCCAATACACTGCTCCGCCCTATACCGTCCCCCAATACACTGCTCCGCCCTATACCGTCCCCCAATACACTGCTCCGCCCTATACCGTCCCCCAATACACTGCTCCGCCCTATACCGTCCCCCAATACACTGCTCCGCCCTATACCGTCCCCCAATACACTGCTCCGCCCTATACCGTCCCCCAATACACTGCTCCGCCCTATACCGTCCCCCAATACACTGCTCCGCCCTATACCGTCCCCCAATACACTGCTCCGCCCTATACCGTCCCCCAATACACTGCTCCGCCCTATACCGTCCCCCAATACACTGCTCCGCCCTATACCGTCCCCCAATACACTGCTCCGCCCTATACCGTCCCCCAATACACTGCTCCGCCCTATACCGTCCCCCAATACACTGCTCCGCCCTATACCGTCCCCCAATACACTGCTCCGCCCTATACCGTCCCCCAATACACTGCTCCGCCCTATACCGTCCCCCAATACACTGCTCCGCCCTATACCGTCCCCCAATACACTGCTCCGCCCTATACCGTCCCCCAATACACTGCTCCGCCCTATACCGTCCCCCAATACACTGCTCCGCCCTATACCGTCCCCCAATACACTGCTCCGCCCTATACCGTCCCCCAATACACTGCTCCGCCCTATACCGTCCCCCAATACACTGCTCCGCCCTATACCGTCCCCCAATACACTGCTCCGCCCTATACCGTCCCCCAATACACTGCTCCGCCCTATACCGTCCCCCAATACACTGCTCCGCCCTATACCGTCCCCCAATACACTGCTCCGCCCTATACCGTCCCCCAATACACTGCTCCGCCCTATACCGTCCCCCAATACACTGCTCCGCCCTATACCGTCCCCCAATACACTGCTCCGCCCTATACCGTCCCCCAATACACTGCTCCGCCCTATACCGTCCCCCAATACACTGCTCCGCCCTATACCGTCCCCCAATACACTGCTCCGCCCTATACCGTCCCCCAATACACTGCTCCGCCCTATACCGTCCCCCAATACACTGCTCCGCCCTATACCGTCCCCCAATACACTGCTCCGCCCTATACCGTCCCCCAATACACTGCTCCGCCCTATACCGTCCCCCAATACACTGCTCCGCCCTATACCGTCCCCCAATACACTGCTCCGCCCTATACCGTCCCCCAATACACTGCTCCGCCCTATACCGTCCCCCAATACACTGCTCCGCCCTATACCGTCCCCCAATACACTGCTCCGCCCTATACCGTCCCCCAATACACTGCTCCGCCCTATACCGTCCCCCAATACACTGCTCCGCCCTATACCGTCCCCCAATACACTGCTCCGCCCTATACCGTCCCCCAATACACTGCTCCGCCCTATACCGTCCCCCAATACACTGCTCCGCCCTATACCGTCCCCCAATACACTGCTCCGCCCTATACCGTCCCCCAATACACTGCTCCGCCCTATACCGTCCCCCAATACACTGCTCCGCCCTATACCGTCCCCCAATACACTGCTCCGCCCTATACCGTCCCCCAATACACTGCTCCGCCCTATACCGTCCCCCAATACACTGCTCCGCCCTATACCGTCCCCCAATACACTGCTCCGCCCTATACCGTCCCCCAATACACTGCTCCGCCCTATACCGTCCCCCAATACACTGCTCCGCCCTATACCGTCCCCCAATACACTGCTCCGCCCTATACCGTCCCCCAATACACTGCTCCGCCCTATACCGTCCCCCAATACACTGCTCCGCCCTATACCGTCCCCCAATACACTGCTCCGCCCTATACCGTCCCCCAATACACTGCTCCGCCCTATACCGTCCCCCAATACACTGCTCCGCCCTATACCGTCCCCCAATACACTGCTCCGCCCTATACCGTCCCCCAATACACTGCTCCGCCCTATACCGTCCCCCAATACACTGCTCCGCCCTATACCGTCCCCCAATACACTGCTCCGCCCTATACCGTCCCCCAATACACTGCTCCGCCCTATACCGTCCCCCAATACACTGCTCCGCCCTATACCGTCCCCCAATACACTGCTCCGCCCTATACCGTCCCCCAATACACTGCTCCGCCCTATACCGTCCCCCAATACACTGCTCCGCCCTATACCGTCCCCCAATACACTGCTCCGCCCTATACCGTCCCCCAATACACTGCTCCGCCCTATACCGTCCCCCAATACACTGCTCCGCCCTATACCGTCCCCCAATACACTGCTCCGCCCTATACCGTCCCCCAATACACTGCTCCGCCCTATACCGTCCCCCAATACACTGCTCCGCCCTATACCGTCCCCCAATACACTGCTCCGCCCTATACCGTCCCCCAATACACTGCTCCGCCCTATACCGTCCCCCAATACACTGCTCCGCCCTATACCGTCCCCCAATACACTGCTCCGCCCTATACCGTCCCCCAATACACTGCTCCGCCCTATACCGTCCCCCAATACACTGCTCCGCCCTATACCGTCCCCCAATACACTGCTCCGCCCTATACCGTCCCCCAATACACTGCTCCGCCCTATACCGTCCCCCAATACACTGCTCCGCCCTATACCGTCCCCCAATACACTGCTCCGCCCTATACCGTCCCCCAATACACTGCTCCGTCCTATACCGTCCCCCAATACACTGCCCCATCATATACTGTACCACAGTATACTGCCCTCCAATGTAGTGCTTCTATATCCTCATAATACTATACCTATATATATTGTCCCTGTTTACCTTCTCCAATATACCCCTACTGCCCCATGTCCCCTCATACTACACCCCAATATACCACCCCCCATGTCCTCATACACCACTCCCCCATGTCCTCATACTCTGTAACCCTCAAACACCCCCCCCATGTCTTCATACACTGTACCCCCCCCCATGTCCTCATACTCTGTGCCCCCCATACACCAGCCCACATCTCCTTATACTCAATACCCCTCATACTCTCTACCCCCCCCCCCCCATGTCCTTATACTCTTTACCCCGCCCCTCCATGTCCTCATGCTCTGTACCCCCCCGCCCCAACATGTCCTCATACTCTGTACCCCCCATATACACACCCCCATACTATGTACCCCCCATTACATCACCCCATGTCTATATACTGTGTAGCCCCCATATACCCCCGCCCAATGTCCTCATACTCTGTACCCCCCATACACCCCCCCCAATGTCCTCATACTCTGTACCCCCCATACCCCCCCCCCAATGTCCTCATACTCTGTACCCCCCATACACCCCCCCAATGTCCTCATACTCTGTACCCCCCATACCCCCCCCCCAATGTCCTCATACTCTGTACCCCCCATACCCCCCCCCAATGTCCTCATACTCTGTACCCCCAATGTCCTCAAACTCTGTACCCCCCATACACCCTCCCCCATGTCCTCATACTCTATACCCCCCATACACCCCCCCCCCCAATGTCCTCATACTCTGTACCCCCCCATACACCCCCCCCCAATGTCCTCATACTCTGTACCCCCCATACACCCCCCCAATATCCTCATACTCTATACCCCCCATACACCCTCCCCCATGTCCTCATACTCTATACCCCCCATACACCCCCCCAATATCCTCATACTCTATACCCCCCATACACCCTCCCCATGTCCTCATACTCTATACCCCCCATACACCCCCCCATTGTCCTCACACTGTACCCCCCAATGTCCTCACACTCTGTACCCCCCATACACTACTGCCTATGTCCATATACTCTGCACCCCCCCCCATGTTCAACACACACATCCCCCCTCTATCAGTGGTCTTACCTCTGGCTCTGTCCCCCGCTCACACACTGTCCCCCATCTCCTCCTCCTCCTGGGTCCTCCAGCCTGGTGCCCAGTCAGTACCATAAAGCTGATTCCCAATCGATGTTCTCCGTTATCGCTTCACCTGCCTGAATCCAGACCAGATCAAGTGAAAGTGACACGCATGCGCGCTTCGCTCTCATTGTTTCCCCGGACTTTGGCCTGTCAATCAGATGAAGGGGCGTGGGTTTGCTGGGGTTTTTCTCTCCTCTTAAAGGGGACATGACTGTAATATAAGCAGAGGAATGTGAAATCTGGGGATTTGGACAGGAGCTCTGTGTCTGCTTATTGTAACCATAGCAACCCAGCTATACAAATGTGCTTTGATTAAATAAAGTTTTTATTCTGATTGGTTGCCATGGGTTACAGCACATTCCATGGATGAACAGTACACTGTCCTCATATACATATCATGTAATGGAGAGAGATGGGGGGGGCGGACCAGAGACAGCCAGGGAACTAGCATTCTCACATGGGTCAGTCACTGCAGCCTGTACAATACAGGCCCCATTCACACGTATGCGACTTGGGACTGCAAAGTTACATGTCAAGAAGTCGCACCCCATGATTTCCAGTGAGTATCGTTCGTGCGACTTCAAAGTAGTCCCTATAGTACTTTGGTCTGACTTTGCTGCGACATAGACCTGAAGACTACACAGGCATGGCTTCAAGTCGCGTTAACGCAGCGCAGCAAAGTCACGTCAAAGTTGTGCGACTTTCAGGTCACACAAGGGGCCTTCGCACTATAGCGTTCCAAATCGCTGCAAATCACGGGATGCCCCTGTGATCCCCATTACAAAAAACGCACAAAGATGCAGGAAGCAGGATTTTTTTTAAAACGCAATGCACTGCCCGCTAACAAAACACACCAATATGAAGCGCTTCATTGATTACAAGGGTAGGTTTAATGCGTTTGCACGCTGCGATCCTGAGTTGTGGCCCCGAACACTCCATCCACACCCTAACGTGGGCGGAATCGCCACAATTCCGCACGTGATCCCAAATCGCTGCAAAACGTGGGATGCATTTGCGATGCCATTGCTTCCGATGGCACCCCGATTGTGCTGCGATATTGTCACGCGGTAAATCACACTGCAATTGCGGCAAGTCGCAATGCGCGGCGTTATGGACCAAAAGAAGCTCATGTTCCTTTTTGAGTGACAAGCGTCGTGTACGCCTCCATGCACACCCTATGGCACCCTAATCGCGCAGCACTTTTGCAGCGATTGTCACACAAAAAATCGCGCTACAATCGCAACGCATGACGCTTGTTGCTCAAAAAGGAACCTGAGCTGCTTTTGGGGCGAAAGTGCAGCATGTTTTTTTTCCTGCGACTGCAGCGCGATTTACCACGCGACAATCGTGGCAAGGTCGCAGCGCGATTGGGGTGCCATCCAAAGTAACGGCATCACAAACATGTCCTGCATTTTGCATCGATTGCACCTGCAATCGGGTGTGAAAGGAGCCTCTGGCTGGGTTTCTGCTATTGCGACCTGAAAGTCGCGTGATTTTGATGCGACTTGAAGCAATGCCTGTGTATTCTTGAGGTCTATGGACCTGAAGATTGCGCAATTTTTTGACGCGATTTTGATGTGACTTGAAACAATGCCTGTGTATTCTTGAGGTCTATGGACCTCAAGTTGCATCAAAGTCGCACCAAAGTAGTACAGGGACTACTTTAAAGTCGCTGTGACTTGAAGTCGTACAGATATGAACGGTACTCATTGGAAATCATGGAGGTCCGACTTGTCACGCAACTCTGCAGTTGCACAGTGGAAACGGAGTCTTACTTCTTAATGGCACCCCAATTGCGCCATGATTTTGCGTTGTAAATCATGCTGCAATTGCGCGCAAATTGCAACGCACGATGCTGTTGCCCAAAAGAAGCTCATGTTTCCTTTTTGAGCGACAAGCACGTTGCGATTGCAGCGCGATTGATGACGCGACCATGATGGCAAAATCGCAGTGCGAATCGGGTGACATTAGAAGCAGTAGCATTGCAAACGCGTTCAGCGTTTTGCAGCGATTTGGAACCACGGGTGAAATCGCAGCGCTCAGGTGTGAATGGAGCGGTCGGGGGTCATTTACCAGCAAGCTGCGCTGGGAGGAATAGTATGGATACACTGATTCCAGCACATGGAACTCTTTACTGTTTTGTTTTTTAGAACTTTATTGATCTGTCACAAGTGACATTTTATTGATTTCTTTTCACCGCGATTAATTAAAGTGACTGCATGCCTTCATTTTCAGCGCACGCCATGGCAACGTTAAAACAGCAGAAAAAGTGTCTGGGAGTCGGGGGGTTAAGCTGTAATCCCCGCCCACGGATGGGCATGGCCAGAGGCGGGGTGGTTTGGTGTCACCAGGAAGAGGTGAAGCCGGGGGAGCAGGATGGCAGCGCGCTATTGGGACAAGCTGGAGGAGCTGATCCGAAGGTACAAGGAATTCGTCATCCAGAACCCCACCGGGGCCACCCAGCTGGAGGGGGCGGTACGCATGCTGAGCTACCTGATCGCAGGTATGAGGATGAACCGTGACAACGCTCATACACTGATATCCCTCTATGGTGATCGACTGAACCTTACCCCCTCCGTACCGCAGCCTCGCCTGCTGCCTGCCTTTACCACCCATTTGCAGCAATGCGTTTTCTTTGTGTGCTGACAAGCGTCGCTGACGTGCGTTTTCCACATGCTTTTGACTTGGCGTGGAAAGGGTTAACATTTGCTGACCGAGGATTGGTAATACCTGGTACCAATCTGCCTGCTGCCCACCTGAACACGAGGGCTGTGCCCATGCCATGGCAGCAATGCTTTGCAAAAATTTGAATGGCACGTGACTGCCAAGCGCGACCCGATCAACGGAATGGTGCCGCGCCACGACGCCTGCAAGCGCCTAGGGTTGCAGTGTGCTGAGTCCGGCATTTTGAGGGTTGCAGAAGCAGGCAGTAAAGGGGGCGACGTGGGCCCCCCCTCGCCACCTGTCAAAACGCCCGTGAAAAGCAATACACTGCAGGTCGCTTTTCAGAGGAGCGGCAAGCCTGTGGATGAGCCCTTACACTTGGAGCTCCTCTGAAAAGCGATCCACCACAGCATGTGACCGCCGGCTGAAAGCCGCTATGTTGCTGCCTTACTGCCTGCTGTAACTCTGGAAGGGCTCATACACACTGGCAGTTGGGAGGCAGTAAACACTAGTGGTTGAGCCACAGTTTTAACAACCCCCCAGCTACTACACCCCTTTAGCTGCAGGGGCAGCATCCCTGGGTGTCTACATACCACAGCCCCAATGCTTTGCTTTACAGCCGCACCTAGAATTCTACCCTCTGTTACTTCAGGCTGGTATAGTGGCAGCTGAACACCACCCATACCAGTGAACTGAGCCTCTCTACAAGGGCCCCCCCGCAACCGCGGGCAATGCACGCTACTGTGGAGTTCAAGGGGTTAAAGCGGGCGATACAAGGCCTCCTCAACACCTGTGAAATGCTCTCTGAAGAGCGATCTGAACATCGATTTACTCTTCACAGAACAAAGCATGTGTGAACGAATCCTATGGCCCCATACACGCGATCAGAAAGTCGTAGGAAAAACACCGCTTTTCAAAGCAATCGTACGATAATCTGATCGTTGGTTCAGGGCTTTCCAGAGCCGATCGCGACAGTTCATCCGATATTATCCGAAAAATGTTTCCGTACCATACCAGATTTTCGTTTAATCGATACAGTTGTCATACGAAAATACAATACAAATACATTACAACACATGACATCACTTCCGACATTTTTTATTCTGTGGTACGAGAATTTTCGTGACTTTCATAAACTCTTCAGATTCGATCTGAGATGGGGGGGGGGGGGGGAAACGGACGATCATTCGTCCAATTATCTCATCGTGTGTACCGGGCATTAGCCTGCACTGCAGTGCTAAGATGAGTACAGACACTGATTCATTAAAGTGTTACTAAACCTACAACAGTAAAATCAGTCTGTATAAGCAGTAAAGCATGCTTGTTATACTCACTGTGGAACCTGAGGGGTTAATCCTCTGCATTGTGTAAAATTTGATCCTGTCTTCTCTGATCTTCCCCTTCTTCCACTGTCCCCAATCTATCTATTTATTTATTTATCTACATATAGAACAGAGCACTGGGGACAAGCTGCACATGCTCAGTTTGGTGTGTATTGCTAGAGCGTTTTTTTTTTTTTTTTTTTTCTCCTGGGTGGGTGCATGTGATCAGCACAGGGCCAATCAGCACTGTCCAGACAGAGGATCAGTGTTACATTGAAGCACCATATTGTTTTCATGGAACTACAAATATATAATTTATTAACCGGTGTCACGTTTTGTTTTGTTTTTTTTTTTTTGTTTTGTTTTTTTTTACATCTGTGTCCCATTGGGGAGATTTTCCTTCACTTCCTGTCCCATAGCCAAAACAGGAAGTGAGATGAAATCCCTCCAAACTAGGGAATTCCTTGAGACCCCCAGGTCATCAAAACTAGTGTCCCCATTGGAAGATTTCCCCTCCATTACTTTTCTGGGGACAACCCAAAATTTGGGACTTTCTTTTACTTCACTTTCAATGATAATGATAAACATGACAAATCGAGAGGATGAATCTCCCTAATGGGGGCACAGACAGCAAAAAAAAAAACTGAGAAGCATTCTAATCTCTCTGCACTCCATCCAAAACAAAGAAGTTTTGCCTTTAGTTATACTTTAATCTCCCCCCTATGTTTGGAGATAAAGGGGGGGGGGGGGGGTGTTCTGTAGTTCTATAAAGGGCAGGAAGTGTGTTGGGCTCCATTGCCCGTGTGCATCAAATTCCGGCACTTTCTTGTACCCGGGAGGCACAGGTGCAGCATCCAGCCCCACTACCCGCAGCCTGTCAAAATGTATGACGGGCTGAAATCGCCGGCACCTGGATCCTGTTTGGGGCCTGTACATGTTGTATGCCTGAAACCCAGAATTTCTGCATTGAAAGTAGGGTTGCACCAATACCGAGTATCGTACTCGTGCAAATGCTCTGATACCCAAAACCGGTACCTTTTTTGTGGTGCGATTTGAGCCCATACAAAATAAATTGCTCTGCAAAGAAATGCATGCGATTTGAACAGGAATGCAGTGCGATTCCTGTCCGAATTGCACTCAGTTTCCCTTACCGCTCCTGTGTCAACCTAGGCTTGTCATAGTGACGTCGGCCTGGGTTCACACAGGAATCGTGCGTTAAACCGCATGTGATTCGGACAGGAATCGCACCACATTCCTGTTCAAATTGCATGCAATTCTTTGTAGTGCATTTGGGCCCATTCATTTTTGTATCGGACTGCAAAGGTATCGGTACTTGGTATCGGCGAGCACTTGCCCGAAAGTATCAATACTCGCGGTAAAGAAACGGTGTCGGTGCAACCCTAATTGAAAGCAGATGACCCTAAATGCAAGTTCCGTTTGGTACAGTGTTTATCTGCTGCGATTTTCAGCCTCTGCCAGTATTAGTCCCTGTCCTTGCAGATGCAGTACGGAATTCGCAGCAAATTTTGTGCGGTTTCTGCACCGCATCAAAATCGCACCCCGTTCAGTGAACCGCTGCGGATGTGTATGTTAAGTTAACGACACCCCGAAATTGGTTCTCAAAATGCAGTGCGATTAGCAGAAACGAATCGCATGGGTCTGAACACTCATGCGATCTGATTCTAGTGTGCCAATAAAAAGGGGTCCTGTGCAATTTTGGTGCGATTTTGAGCCATCTAGAATCAATGGCTGCAGAATCGCATGTGATTTTGAACAGGAATGCGGTGCCATTCCCATTCAAATCCCATGCGCTTCCCGCACCGGTGTGAACCAAGCCTTAGACTGGCAGTGATCTGGGCGCTGTGCCTCTGCCTCCCAGGAGCAAGAAAACGCCGAGATTTGACGCACTTGGACCATACTGTCCATGTGTTTTAGGCCTTGCTGGCAGGATCACCAGGTGGAAAAAAAAGAAAACTAATGCAGCCACCACACTAAGGACAGGTAAGCTGCTATACGTTATATTTTTGTTCTTGGCTTTAGATCATGTTTAATCTGGCTGGGCTTATTGCCTGCAATGGGTACCAGCCAGTGGCAGCCAATCAGATACAGCTTTTATTTCACCCATTTGTGTCGCACTCCCTCTAACGCTCGTCTTTCTCTCTTTATAAGGACGATTCACGGATTCCCATGAGCTGTCTGAGCTGGGTAAGTACAATCTTTGCTTTTCTGTGTGTCCTGCAGAAACCATAACGCTACATGCATGTAACCCGTCTGCATTATTATGCAGCTAAGTGCACGGCGCTGAATGTCACCACACGTGTGTCGCAGCGTGCCGCAGTGCATAGACAATGAAGTATCATTTTGTGACAAAAATTGTGAACTATGTGATGTGTTGTAACAACACATCTCATCATCCCTACACAACGCAGACCAGTGTACATGTGTTCTAGTGTGCAGGTCGGTGGGAGTGAGCCGTAAAACATTACACTAAGCCCCGAGGATCTGCAAAGTACATTCCCCATACAAGACAGTCATCGTATTTTACTGTAGTTGGTTTATTATTATTGGTGTTTGGTGGACATCTTACTAGATATAGGGGACCTTAAGTGTGGCCCCTGAGAGCCCCAAAGAGCCGCACATAATGTTCAGTCAATTTAATGCTACAGAAATCAGAGACTGCAGACATGCAACAAGAGTTGGTCAAAGGCCTCTTTCACACGGACGATCCGTATGTCCGTTTTTCATCCTTCCGTTTTCGGATGAAAAACAGACATACATTCATCCCTATGGAGCGTCGGATGTCAGCGGTGACATGTCCGCTGACATCCGACCCCGCTCCGATCCGAAAAGTGTAACGGAGGAAAAACCTACTTTTCCATCCGTTTTCGGATCGGATCGGGTGACGGCGGACACTACGGTCCGTCATCACCCGATCCCCTATAGGGGAGAGCGGTGCTCCTGACAGGTCCGCCGCTGCACAGCGTGCAGCGATGCACCTGTCATCTTCCTGCTCAGCGGGGATCGGCGGAGCGATCCCCGCTGAGCCAGCGGATGTTCACGGGGCGGATCATCACTGATCCGCCCCGTGTGAAAGAGGCCAAAGACTGCAGACATGATACAAGAGGGATCAGAGACTGCAGACATGATACAAGAGATGATCAGAGATTGCAGACATGATACAAGAGGGATCAGAGATTGCAGACATGATACACAAGGTGTTCAGAGACTGCAGACAGGATAAAAGGGGGGATCAGAGACTGCAGACATGATACAAGAGATGATCAGAGACTGCAGACATGATACACAAGGTGTTCAGAGACTGCAGACATGATACACAAGGTGTTCAGAGACTGCAGACATGATACACAAGGTGTTCAGAGACTGCAGACATGATACAAGGGGGGGTCAGAGACTGCAGACATGATACAAGAGATGATCAGAGACTGCAGACATGATACACAAGGTGGTCAGAGACTGCAGACATGATACACAAAGTGGTCAGAGACTGCAGACATGATACACAAGGTGGTCAGAGACTGCAGACATGATACACAAGGTGGTCAGAGACTGCAGACATGATACAAGAGGGGGTCAGAGACTGCAGACATGATCCAAGAGATGATCAGAGACTACAGACATGATACACAAGGTGGTCAGAGACTGCAGACATGATACACAAGGTGGTCAGAGACTGCAGACATGATATAAGGGGGGGTCAGAGACTGCAGACATAATACAAAAGATGATCAGAGACTGCAGACATGATACACAAGGTGGTCAGAGACTGCAGACATGATACACAAGGTGGTCAGAGACTGCAGACATGATATAAGGGGGGGTCAGAGACTGCAGACATGATACAAAAGATGATCAGAGACTGCAGACATGATACACAAGCTGGTCAGAGACTGCAGACATGATACACAAGCTGGTCAGAGACTGCAGACATGATACACAAGCTGGTCAGAGACTGCAGACATGATACAAGAGGGGGTCAGAGACTGCAGACATGATACAAGAGGGGGTCAGAGACTGCAGACATGATACAAGAGGGGGTCAGAGACTGCAGACATGATACAAGAGGGGGTCAGAGACTGCAGACATGATACAAGAGGGGGTCAGAGACTGCAGACATGATACAAGAGATCACTGCTATTACATCAATGCTTCCACATTCGTGCTCCCTACAGCCCTTTTATGAATGACTTGTGCCACATTGGATGTTTCTCTCAGGGAGATCCATTATAAAAGGTCAGAGGACAAACAAGACATAAAATAAAAAAAACAAACAGCACATAAAAAGTAAAATAATATAACAGTTAAACCAAGCCATGAACTGCTGGCAGCCGGTCTAAGGAATATTTGTTCTATACTGGCTTGAGTAAGCACCAAAACAGACCGCTGTCTCTAGGGGCCCCGATGGCTGCAGCACATATAGTAAGTGTCAAAGGGCCACAGCTTGGACACCAGTGGTGTACACAGTGCTATTTTCTTCCATAACCCTGGACCAAGTATACCAGCTCAGTTAATTACCATATATACAGTGCCTTGAAAAAGTATTTATACCTCTTGAAATTTTCCACATTTTGTCATGTTGCAACCAAAAACATAAATACATTTTGTTTGGATTTTATGTGATAGACCAACACAAAGTAGCACATAATTGTGAAGTGGAAGGAAAATGATAAATGGTTCTCCCAATTTTTTTTTTTTAATTAAATATGTGAAAAGTGTGGTGTGCATTTGTATTCAGCCCCCTTTACTCCGATACCCCTAACTAAAATCTAGTGGAACCAATTGCCTTCAGAAGTCCCCTAATTAGTAAATAGAGTCCACCTGTGTGTAATTTAATCTCAGTATAAATACATCTGTTCTGTGAAGCCCTCAGAGGTTTGTTAGAGAACCTTAGTGTACAAACAGCATCATGAAGGCCAAGGAACACACCAGACAGGTCAGGGATAAAGTTGTGGAGAAGTATAAAGCAGGGTTAGGTTATAAAAAAAAAAAATATCCCAAGCTTTGAACATCTCACACAGCACTGTTCATCATCTGAAAATGGAAAGAGTATGGCACAACTGCAAATCTACCAAGACATGACCGTCCACCTAAACTGACAGGCCAGGCAAGGAGAGCATTAATCAGAGAAGCAGCCAAGAGGACCATGGTAACTCTGGAGGAGCTACAGAGATCCACAGCTCAGGTGGGAGAATCTGTCCACAGGACAACTATTATGCCACGTACACACACTCGGATTTTCCGACGGAAAAAGTGCGATCGGACTGTGCTGTCGGAAATTCCAATTGTGTGTGGGCTCCATCAGACTTTTTCCGTCGGAATTTCCGACACACAAAGTTTGAGAGCAGGCTATAAAATTTTCCAACAACAAAATCCGATCGGTTAAATTAACCGATTGTGTGTACACAAATCCGACGCACAAAGTGCCACGCATGCTCAGAATAAATTAAGAGGCGAAAGTTATTGGCTACCGCCCCATTTATAGTCCCGACGTACGTGTTTTACGTCACCGCGTTCAGAACGATCGGATTTTTCGACAACTTTGTGTGACCGTGTGTATGCAAGACAAGTTTGAGCCAACATCTGTCGGAAAAAATCCATGGATTTTGTTGTCGTAATGTCTGATCAATGTCCGACCGTGTGTACGGGGCACTAGTCGTGCTCTCCACAAATCTGCCCTTTATGGAAGAGTGGCAAGAAGAAAGCCATTGTTGAAAGGAAGCCATAAGAAGTCCTGTTTGCAGTTTGTGAGAAGCCATGTGGAGGACACAGCAAACATGTGGAAGAAGGTGCTCTGGTCAGATGAGACCAAAATTGAACTTTATGGCCTAAAAGCAAAACTCTATGTGTGGAGGAAAACTAATACAGCACATCACCCTGAACACACCATCCCCACCGTGAAACATGGTGGTGGCATCATCATGTTGTGGGGATGCTTCTAAGCTTCTTCTTCAGCAGGGGCACTGAAGCTGGTCAGAGTTGATGGGAAGATGGATGGAGCAAAATACAGGGCAATCTTAGAAGAAAACTTGTTATGCCGTGTACACACGAGCTGACTTTTTGACCGGACTGGTCCGACGGACCGAATCCGGCGGACAATCCGACCGCGTGTGGGCTTCAGCAGACTGTTTCTGTTGAAAATCTGACGGACTTTAGATTTGGAATGTTTCAAATCTTTACGTCGGAACTCCGCCGGACCCGGTTCCTATCGAAAAATCCGCTCGTCTGTATGCTAGTCCGATGGACGAAAACCGACGCTAGGGCAGCTATTGGCTACTGGCTATAAACTTCCTTATTTTAGTCCGGTCATCACGTACGAATCCGTCGGCCTTTGGTGTGATGGTGTGTAGGCAATTCCGTTCGGAAGTCTGTCAAAAGTCCGTCGAAAAGACTGTCGGACCTTTGTTGCCGAAAAGTCTGCCCGTGTGTACACGGCATTAGAGTCTGCAAAAAACTTGCGACTGGGGCGGAGGTTCACCTTCCAGTAGGAAAATGACCTGAAACATACAGCCAGAGCTACAATGGGATGGTTTAGATCAAAGCATATTCATGTGTTAGAATGGCCCAGTCAAAGTCCAGACCTAAATCCAATTGAGAATCTGTGGCAAGACATGATCTGACAGAGCTTGAGCTATTTTGCAAAGAAGAATGGGCAAAAATGTCACTCTCTAGATGTGCAAAGCTGGTAGAGACATCCCCAAAAAGACTTGCAGCTGTAATTGCAGTGAAAGTTGGTTCTACAAAGTATTGACTTAGGGGGGTGAATACAAATGTTCACCACACTTTTCACATATTTGGAAAACCATTTATCATTTTCCTTCCACTTCACAATTATGTGGCACTTTATGTTGGTCTATCACATAAAATCCCAATAAAACATATTTATGTTTTTGGTTGTAACATGACAAAATGTGGAAAATTTCAAGGCACTGTATAAAACAAAGCCCTAGGGGGAACTCTGCAAGGTAACCAATCAGCTTGTTTAATTTAAGCTTTGACAATCAAACCTAGTAGCTGATTGGTTACTGTGCACAGCTGTACAAGATTCTATGTGCTCCAGGTTTAGTAAATCTCCCCCTTGTTTTACATTGTACATAAAGTAAGGAGTGGTTTACACATCTGTGGGTGTTGTATGTGTGTGTTTCTTTTCTTTTGTTTATTTATTTTTTGCCATAGTTGTCCTAATGAGGAGATTTCCCTTCACTTCCTGCCCTGGGAGACACAACAGGAAGTTAGAGAAAACTCTCGCAGTCATGGTTTAGGATATGATCATACATAAACAGGAGAGGAATGGTGCTGGGAGTTGTGTAGATAAGCTGGGGCTCAATTCACAAAGCATTACATAAGGATACAAATCTTTATTTTTCGTCACGGGACTCTAACTTTCAAATTCCAAAAAAGGATCCTTAGTTTGGTGTTTTGCTTTTTTAATTAAAGTTGATTTCCAGGCAAACCGCTAAATACACAAATTAAATGAATTCATTATAGCTGTTTTACCTGCCAAAGGATTTGTACTCCTGTTCATCCAGTTTTGAGATTTACACAGCTCTGCCACACAGCACAGTCCTGTCTGGCAGGAGAGCAGACTTTTCTCTGCTGCAGTTAAGTAACACTTGCAGGTCTGGTTCCTCCCCCAGACTGTGATTGGACAGTGAAAAGGAGAAGCAGCAGACAGATGAGCTCATCTTTCTGTCCCTCTTCTCTACACTCCTATCAGCATTCCTAGTTTGCACATGAGCCCTGCAACACAGGTGGCTGTGGCTCTCTGTGCTGCTTCTACTTCTCTCAGTCCGAGCTTTGCTGTACAAGGACCTCAAGAGGCTGATGTTGTAAAGCACTGCACTATATAAATCCTGTATAATAAAATACGAGGTATTTACACTGTTTGCATTAAAAATGTACCTTCAAAAAAATATTAATTACAGGGCTGAGATAATTGGTGTATTTTATATCTGAATCAGTTTCTTCTATTGGCTGATTCTTCTATTGGCTGATTCTTCTAACCTTTTTTTTTTTCTGTGTCAGTTTATTCATCTTCCAATCTTCTGGCCTTACTGAATGACGGGATCCTGAGGAAGGAGCTGCTGAAACCTCCCCCCACTGTGAGTACTGGGGTCTTTTTTTTTCTTTTACTTTTCTTTTTTCTTTCAGGGGTCTCAAACTGGCGGCCCTCCAGCTGTTGCAGAACTACAAGTCCCATCATGCCTCTGCCTGTGGGAGTCATGCTTGTAACTGTCAGCTTTGCAATGCCTCATGGGACTTGTAGTTCTGCAACAGCTGGAGGGCCACCAGTTTGAGACCCTAAACAGTTCAGCTCTGGAAGGTTTACCCCCCCCCCCCTTCATGACCAGGCCAATTTTTGCATTCAGCACTGCGTTACTTTTACTGGTAATTGCGCAGTCATGCAACACTGTACACAAACAGCATTTATATCCCCCCTTTTTTTTTTTCATACAAATAGAGCTTTTTTTTTGGTGGTATTTTATCACCACTGAGGTTTTTATTATATAGGCAAAAAAAGACAGAAAATGTTGGAGAAAAAAAACTTAATTTTTTTACTTTTCTGCTGTAAAACATATTTAATAATACATGTGTGCATGAAAGTTAGCCCTCATGCACACAGGCTGTTAAAATAACGTTATGAAAACGCCAGTATCTTTGCAGTGATTTTTTTTAAACTTTTTTCAGCGTTTTTGCAATAGCGTTTTTGAGCGTTTTTCCGCATTAGCGTTTTTTAGCATTTTTTTTTTTTTTTTTTTCAATGGATCAAAAACGTTCAAAAACGTTGATGAATGACGTTTTTGAGCGTTTTTCAGCGTTAGAGCGTTTTTACAGCTGAAAAACGTCTCTCAGAACCCACTGGTCCTGGGATTTTTTTACAGCTTAAAAACGCCTATGCCACTTGCAGCTCAAAAACGCCTAGGTGGGCATGAAGCCATAAACTAACATAGACAGGCCTTTTTAAGCTGCAAAAAAAAGCTCAAAAAAGCAGCTGTAAAAACGTCCGTGTGCATGAGGACTTATAGTGTCTAAAAAAAAAAAAATAAAAAAATGTGGGATCTACAGTAATACCTTTTGGATTATGAGCATAATTTGTTCTAGAAGAATGCTTGTAATCCAACGCACTCCTATATCAAAACGAGTTTCTCCATAGGAAATAATGGAAACTCGGATAATCCGTTCCACAGCCACTGCTTATCTATGCAGTACCGCGTGAGACCAGAGATGTGGGGGGGCGCCTGGAGACCACTCGGGAACCGAGTGTCTCCGTGTGTCTCTGAGAGTCTCTGGGTGTCACCAGCGCCTCCTGCACCTCCTGGCCAAATGCGGTACTGCACACCCCAGAGGCTTGGATCCTGCTCATCTTGCGAGGCAACACAAGTCAGAATTTTTTATTTTTTTTATTTTTAAATGGCTTGTATTGCGAAACGCTCGCAATCCGAGGTTCCACTGTATATTTCTTCTTCCTTTTTTTTTTTTTTTTTTTTCTCCTACTGGTAATGGCGCCGATCAGCAACTTATAGTGGGACTGTGACACTAAGGCCCCTTTCACATGGGTGATCCGATCAGGTCCGCCAGTCAGTTTTTCAGGTGGATCTGATCGGACCCTCCAGTCTCTTCTATGGAGCGGCGGATGTCAGCGGACACACGTCTCCATCCGATCCAATCTGATCCTGTCCACCAAAAACAGACGGATGGTGGATCTATTCCCACATCCGTCTGGGGGATCGCATATAATAGAAATGGACAGGCAGTCTGTTTCCATCCGATTGATAGAGGAGAGTAGCCTGTGTCTATATCCACTCTACATAGCGGAGCGGACACAGACCTGTCATCAGCCTGCTCAGTGGATAGGGTTTTGGCCATAAATCATTGGGACCCGCAGATTGGCTTGTGCTGTAGTAAATAACAGCACAGGTGGGGTGGTAGGCACACACTCACCCCCTAACCGAAAATACCAAATCGCCTACATGAACTTGATTTGGTACAGCAGAATATTGTAATTCTCCATTGGTCTCCATTACTACCAATGGAGAATTACAATATATGTTAACATTTTACATTACACCAAATCCTCTGAAGAAGACCCAAGGGGGTCGAAACGCGTCAGAATTCATTTGCAAGATTTATATACCACCTGTTTATGGTGCACAATCGATATGTATCATTATTGTACACTGCCATGTCAGTGTGTGTGTGTGTGTATATATATATATATATATATATATATATATATATATATATATATATATATATATATTAATACAACAGGTTACATATAATCGACCTTCCTATCTATTTGCTAAGGCTAGCAACATAAGGAATAAAAAAAAAATGTTAATGCTGATTGAGAGAGTTTCATGCAGCTTTAAAGTTACCCTCCAGTCAAAACTGAAAGTGAGGCCTTAAGTGTCGGTTCACACTAGTGAGATCGCATATGATTCGCACTGTAGTGCAATCGATGTCCGTGCGATACGATTTCAGCCATACAGATAGTATGGCTGATATTTGACTTCTGTAAAGTCACCCCAAAGTAGAACAGGAACCTTTTTCTAAGTTAGAGCGACTTTAGTCGCTCCTATTAGGTTCTATTGCAATACATGAAGCGTGACTTGTCAGGCGGTTAAGTCACTTGACAGGTCTCCTCTGTGTGGCCCAGCAGTTAAGATCCTCCCACTGTTACTGCAATTAGGCCACGCCCACTGTTGTGGTGCGGTGGAGGGGGGGTGAGGTTGAGTTCCTGCACCTATTCTCTGGGGGGAAAAAAAAAGCTCTGAATAAATTTTATATAGTCTTACAGATACACCCATAATGCTGATGTGGCCCAGGATGAAATTGAGTTTGACATCTCTGCTCTAGAGGATTAAAGGAAATCCTCATATTGAGAGAAATTCAACATATTTAGTTTTGTAGCACCATTGCAGCACTTGCTGGATGACATAAATAGGTCCCTGTCGCTTGTTGCCTGGATACCTATCTAATAATAGCAGCCACATATGTTATGTACTTTGCTGTAGAAGTGATCATGGATGCTTCTGAGTATCACAAGTGCTCGTTCCGTCCAGCAAAGGTTTTCTAGGATGTCGGTGAATCTCTGTCACCGAGCGCCAATCATTTATCTGGAGAAAAGGAAGGAAACTTTTTGTTTTGCAGCATTTTCCTCCTACCGGATTGGGCAATGATTGTAAGGTCTATGGGCACCCAGTTAATATGTCTTGGGTGGATGGAGGGGGTTGTTAGCGTAGATCTCTGTGTTGGAGGGGGGAGGGGCACCATTCCCGGAGTGCTTGTATGGCATTAGTGGGGTCAGCACTGAATTCTTGGGTCACATTCCACCAGGATTACTGTCTGTATGGTATTTGCATCTTCAGGAACCCCCCACCCCTCCCCCCACTGCTCAGCTTCCAATCCAAAACCATCCAAATCCCATAAGTTGCATGGAACTCTACACACGGTCACACAAATCTGGTAGCTAATCACTCATTGGAAATGCATATATACTGATCAGCCATAACCTTATGATCATTGACCAGTAAGGTGAATAACATTCATTATCTTGTTACAATGGCACCTGAAAGTGGGTGGGATTTATAAGGCAGCAAGTGAACATGTTGTCCCTAAAGTTGATGTGTTTGGAGTAAAAAAAAAAAATGGGGAAAGTGTAAGGATTCAAATGATTTTAATTAATTTTAATGGCTGGATGACGGGATCAGAGCAACTCCAAAACTGCAGCTCTTGTGGATGTTTCCGGTCTGCAGTGGTCAGGACCGACCAAAAGTGGTCCAAGGAAGGAGAACCGGTGACCGGGTCACAGGCCGCCAAGGCTCACTGATGCACATTGGACACACCTCCCAACTTTTTGAGATGGGAATGAGGGACACCTATCAGCAAAAGTATGCAGGCATAGGACACACCCCTTGCCACACCCCCTTAAAGGGGAATTGTACAAAAAAACAAGATTGGTTAAACCCACAAGTGCTTTTTTTTTTTTTTTTTTTTTTTTTTTTTTTTTTACCACTACTATTTCTTTATATTGGCTTTTGGAATTTTACAAATGCAGCAATTTAGAAATAAGATGAAAGGTTTAGTGCTGGAAAACACTTTTTGATAGATAAAAAGTGCATTTTATATACAGCTATATAGATCAGACCAAAATGAGGGACAAATGAGGAGGAATGAGGGACATTTCTCCAAATCAGGGACGGTCCCTTGAAATCAGGGACAGTTGGGAGCTATGACATTGGGTAACAAAGGCTGTAGTCCTCTCCAATAGCAGAGCTATTGGAGCTCAGATTGCTGAACAAGTGAATTTTGGTTCACATAGAAAGGTGTCAGAACACACAGTGCATCGCCAACATTTTATTCTCCATGGTCTCTGCTCTCCAAAATCTTTAGGCCTAAAATGTCAAAGTGAATAACCTGATCTCATTGCAATGGGATCTGGAAGGGGGTTGGAATAATTGGCTAGCAAGTAAACATGTTGCCCATGAAGTTGATGTGTTGAAAGCAGAAAAAAATGGGCATCTCAGTTTGCTGGGTATGGGGCTGTGTATCCACAGACCGGTCAGGGTGCCCACAGCCAAGTGTGCCTACAAAGGGCACCTGAGCATCAGAACTGGACTACAGAGCAATGGAAGAAGGAGGCCTGGTCTGATGAATCACGTTTTCTTACATCATGTGGATGGCTGGGTTGTGCGCCTCACTTACCTGGGGAAGAGATGACACCAGGATGTACTATGGGAAGAACACAAGCCGGAGTTGGCAGCGTGATGCTTTGTCTAGTGCAGTCCATGCCGCGATGGGTCAGGGCTGTTATGGCGGCAAATGGGGGACCTACTCAAGATTAGGCAGGTGGTCATAATGTTATGTTTAGTAGGAAGTCTTTCTTAAATACCTGCCTCAATATGGGCACACCCCAATTTTAACTTCCTAGTACTCATTTTGTTACCTGTTTTTCCTTTTTTTTATAATATTATGTAGTATTTGTATGATTTTATATCTATATGACTATATGTCTGTATTCTTTTACATAAATAAACCATACATTTCTTGATGTAAGCGTCTGATCACGCGCCTTCCATCCACTTCCTACTAAACAGTCCTTTCCAGACCACCCCTGGTCAGCTAAGGCAGCGGGACACGCTCCATCATCTCCCCCAGTCCTACCACTGACTACAATACTACCTTTGTTTTACAGCAAACGATCTCACAAGCGCAGGAGTATTTTTCACCATATCTTGGTCATAATGTTATGGCTTAAATTCTGCTTGGCCAGTTCTATGATTCACCCTTTTGCTGCATGGCATGGCCTAGAAATTTCATCTACATATTTTCTGGCTTAGGCTTCCCATACATTCTGTATTATTTTTTTTTTTTTTCTATTCAATTTCTTTTAGATTGACCTTCAACCTAGTGCAAGGACCTACCTGATTTTCATACAAATTGAAAGTGTTTAGGTTCGACCTAGAGGTGCATTGAATAGACATATTTTGCAGCCAAAACCGAAAATGCAGGATGCATTTGGCTTAAAACCGAAAATGACAGTTTTTAAAAAATCTATATATTTTTATATATAATTGTAGGAAATTTTTGAGTATAGCCTCAAATATCAAGGCCTAAACCTAGGCATAAAAAAGTACCATCATCCAAAAATGATATAGGAGAAAAGGGAAGGGAGCGTGAGGACCGTTGCTGAGGCTGACCAAACATATATACTCCAACCCACAAGGTTTTCTGGTGGACTATCTCGGTACTGATACACAAAAATAAATCTTAGATAAAAATTAAATCATTTATTACATGTAAAAAGACATACATAGATCACAATAAAAGGTTTAAAAAAACAGTATGCAAATACTCAAAGGTTTCCCCAAGAGGTATCTGTTGATGGGGTTTTCTCATAGATTAACCAGTCCTCTGCTAGTTTCACGGTACATAGAGAGCTTCGTCAGGAGGAATCCTCTATAAAACAAACCTAACCCCAAGGGGAGGGGGGAAAAAAGGAGGACGGGTGAATGACCAAAGCGGGAGAAGAAAAGGGGGGGGGACAAAGGGAGGAGGGGGACGTTTGTTATTGGGAACTGGGTGGTTGGGGGGGGGGGGGTTGGTTTAGTGGGGGTGTGAAGGAGGTGGGGGGGGATGGGGGTGAGAGTAATTCTCTCTCCCCCCCCCCCCTTCTTTCTTTTTTTTTTTCCCCCTACCCCCCTCACCCCCATTTCCCCAACCTTCCCTTTTCCCCTTGCGCCCCCCCCCACCTCTTCTTCTCCCACTTTGGTCATTCACCCATTCCCCTTCCCCCTTCCCCTCCCAGTGCACTATACAATCCCCATATGGGTATTACTTTACAACCATACTGTATATATCTATTCCTACCCCTATCTAGATTCAATTTCTGCATAATCCCCCCTTTGTCCGCCACGGGAGGGAACCTATTGAGCAGCTGGGCTTTGTACCTGGCGATTGACCTGTTGGGTAAGCAACCTCTCAACATTACCGCTGAGCTCTATGTATATAATATGCATTTTGAAATTCTTTGATTATATGCCCTTGTGTCTTATTTGATCATTCTGTTTTATACATTATTCCTCCTGACGAAGCGGTCTATCTTTCACATTATACAAAATAACTTTTTACTGTGTGTGTGGTTTTACTTTTTTGAATTAAAAAAAAAAAATTTTCCCAAAAAAATTGATTTGTAAGACCGCTGCACAAATGCGTGTGACATAAAATATTGCAATGATCTCTATTTAATTCTCTAGGGTCTCTGCTTAAAAAAAAATATATATATAATGTTCGGGGGTTCTAAGTCAATTTCAAGCAAAAAATACTTGACTTGCAAACAACAAACGTCAGAAATAGGCTTGGTCCTTAAAGTGATTGTAAAGTCTTGTTTTTTTTCCCATAAAAATAATAAACATGTTATACTTACTTGCTCTGTTGCAGTGGATTTGCACAGAGCAGCCCTGATCCTGCTCTTCTCGGGTGCCTCTTCTGTGATCCTGGCCCCTCCCTCCTGTTGCGTGCCCCCCCCAAGCAACTTGCTATGGGGGCACCCGAGCTGAGTCACAGCTCCCTGTGTCCATTCAGACACAGAGCCGTGGCCTTGCTCCGCCCCCCCCTCTCTCCTGATTGGCTAGCCAACTTTGACCGCAGTGGGAACCAATGGCGCCTCTCCTGTGTCTCAGCCAATCAGGAGAGAGATTTTCGGACGGCTGAGATGCTCGTGGATGTCGCTGGGGCTCAGGTAGGTATTCGAGGGGCTGCTGCACACAGGATGTTTTGTTATACTATGCATAGAATGCATTAAGATAAAAAACCTTCTGACTTTACAACCACTTTTAAGGCTACTTTTCACACTGGGGAGTTGGGGGTGTTGGCGGTAAAGCAACGCTATTTTTAGTGGCGCTTTACCGTCGTTTTTGCAGAGCTTTTCGGCCGCTGGCGGGGCACTCTTATCGGCAAAATGCTGATAACACCATTTTCGGCTGCAGAAATTTCGGTGCATCTCTAGTTTGGTGCCTTATAGCATCATAGATTGACAGCATCCTTTTTGTTTTTTCTTTTCTTAAATAAGGTGGTTTTCATGGTCATACCACTGGTACATGATCGATGTGTATATTTTATATAATTTACTCATTCTCTCTAGATTGTGATCAGTCCTTTGGATTATTGCGTGGTCATTGTTGCCTGTTGTATTTTCTTGATCCTTCCTTCTGGAATATTGTATACACTTATCATGTGTTATGTTACAATTTTGTGGTTGTTTTTTCATACTTTTTTTTTTTTTTTGTCTATTTTTATGAAAATTTGAACAAAAAAGAAAATAAAAAAAAAAAACAAACAGCATAGGCCCCTTTTTCACACTGAAATCTATTCCCCATTAAATCCTATGTAATTGTTCACACTGCAGGTGCGCTGCGCTTTGAAAAGTCTTGCATGCTGCATCTTTCGTGCAGTTTTTCGAAAGCACAAAAAAAAGGCTTCTTTAATTGTCAATGGGAACGCATAAAAAGTGCATCAGTGTGAAAGGGCCTATAATCCTAAAATGTGTTTGGCATTGATAAAAATAAAAAAATGTAAAATTAGATTACAGGAACGTTGGATGGAATCATAAGGTCACTGCAACCCCACTAATATTCACAGCTTAGGGATGAACTAATGGATCATAGAAGCGGCCAAACAGAATTATAAACCCTTTTGCATCCATGCATTTCATGTATTTAGATGGTCTTTTTTCATTTAAATCTGTATAAATTATCTTGTGTGTGTATTAGATTGTAAGCTCCCCTGGAGTAGTCCTTCTAGGTATTCTATTAGGTGGATGGGACTCATTTTGTCCTTGTCCTGCCCTCATTTACAGGATGAACCCCGGCAACGTCTTCTCAACTGGCTTAGCATCTTGGAAAGTCTGGAGGTCTTCCTCGAAATTGGATCAGCAAGGGTGTGGGGCGATGGGACGAGATGGGCTGCTATTTTACTTATCCAGCTGCTCAAGTAAGGACGTTGTGCTGCCTCCACTAGTCACTAGTTATATAGGCAATGCAATTGTATTTAATGTATGTATATCACTTATTAGACAAATAGAATGAATTAGAAATTTTTTTTTTTGTTGTTTTTTATTCGTTATTTACATAAATTTGTTTAGTTAAATTCATTTTATTCGTTTTCGGAATTCGTTTCATTTATTCAAACTTGATTTGAATTTTCCTTAATTCCGTCGAATTGAATTCCATTCAAATTTCAGAAGATGGTTATATTCTCTCTAGTGTGTGTGTGTGTGTGTGTGTGTGTGTGTGTGTGTGTGTGTGTGTTATTCTATATTCTTTTCTGTTCTATTCAAAATTCTATTCTATTCTAAATAATTCTATTTGAAATTCGATTTTTTTTTTTTTTTTTTTTTGTTCTATTTCATTCTATTATATTGTATTCTTTTATTTTATGCTCCTTTTTTTTACTCTCTCCTCCTCCTTTCTTCTTCCTTCTTCCTTCTTCTTTCTTCTTTCTTCTTATTCTTCTTCTTTCTTCTTTCTTCTTTCTTCTTTTCTTTTCTCGGACATCACGGGTCACAGAGCCACAGTAATTACTGATGGGTTATAGGGTATCACTAGGTATTGGACACTGGTCACACCCTAATCAGGAAGTTCAACCCCCTATATAATCCCTCCCCTTCCAGGGATACCTCAGTTTTTACACGAGTGTCTTAGGTGATGGACGTGCAAAGATGTCCTGTGCTGAAGCTCCAAAAGGAATATTCTAAGATCCTATACTGGGGCAAGCCAGGCGACCGGATCCATTCAAAGTGTCTTTTCATGGCCGAATTGGATGGTACCCGGGCCTCGTGTCCGAAGAAACGAGGTTTTACCTGTAACGCTTCTCTTTTTAGAGAGCTGGACCCGCGGATCAGAAAATGGCTTTAAACTTCCTAATTTCTGGCGAGGTGCTTTACAGGCCCAGAACTGAAGGATTCCCCTACTGATGGGGGCCCCAGTCTCTGACGGTTTTTCACAAACGGAGCCCACCGTGAGAGGCGAAGGCTGGGTCTGTGTAAACTGAACCCTGCGGCCTGGATAAGGTAAGAGGAGATTCCACAGAATTTTAATTCTAGTGGCTTTTCTCCTTTAAGGTGAATGCATGCTGTGCCTATTGTGACCACCGGGGGCGGCCAAGAGCACAAACCTTCTCATGTTTGATCTGTCTCAGCGTCCGCTGCACTGGCTCTTCCTCCAGCTCCAAAGGTAGATGGTGGGGGGTTTTCTCTGCTGGGATGGTCCCCCCCAGGCTAGGGAAAGACTCAGGTATGCTGTAAGGCGGGTGAGACCGCACTGTCACAGCCGCTACCGCCGCCGCCACTGAAGCCGCATTGCGATGCAGGGCCCATCACTGCCGGCCTCCTCCTTATTCCCCCAACCCCAGCCTCCCTTCAGGATTGTCAGAAAGGGTCGGCTCGCGCGGGAAGCGCTCGTTTTTCAAAAACGAGGGGGGGAAGGGGGGGGCGGGGCGTCAGCACAGCGTCAGCGTGCCCAGACGCCCACAGTGCCAGAAAGCATGGCTATTTAAAGCACACTGTACAGGTGCTCTGAGCTTTGGAGAGACACAGAGCTGACAGTCACATGTAAGGTGGGACACAGGCATTCCCCTAGGCTGCATTCACTAAAGAACACCGGATTGGGCATTTGGTAGCAAGGCTTTTAGCCAGACTACATCGCTCAGCAGTCAGTGTTCATTTTTGATACCTCACACCTTGTTGCTTTGCACTATGGGTAGAAGAGGTTCAAGCACCCCAAGAACCAGAGGCACTAGGGGGTCTCATTCAGGTTCTGAGGACCCCCTGTCTACTACACCATCCCCTCCTGAGGGACCAGGGGCAGCTGGACAGGGAGAGCCATTGGGGTTAGGGGCTACATCTGCTGCCGGCACTTCAGCCCCTGTGTATATTACACAAGAAGTTTTTTCCTCAACCATTTCTGGATTAGAGAAAAAACTAATGGCCGCGATTACATCTTCACTCAGTGAAAGAAAACGCACAAGGCCTTCCTCTGCTCCCCAAGACCCTCAGTCAGAGGAGCTCTGGGATAAAGGAGATGAATCCCTTTCAGAGGATCGGGATGGGACAGATGATTCCTCTTCGGAGGATTCAGGTGGAGAGCGACCCTCTGCGACTTCCCAAGAGGAGAAAGTCTTAGTGCAGATCCTCACTGGTTTGGTCCGTTCCACATTTAAGTTGCCCATACCTGAAACTACTACAGAAACCTCTTCTGCTTTGGGGTCACTGAAACCTTTCCAAGCAGCACATGCTTTTCCTGTTCATAATTTACTTGAAAAGCTGCTTTATTCTGAGTGGGATCACCCAGATAAGCGATTTCTTCCGCCGAGAAAGTTTTCTACACTTTATCCTATGGAAGAAAAGTTTATCAAGAGGTGGGGAATACCGGCCATTGATGCGGCCATTTCCTCTGTAAATAGTAATCTGACTTGTCCTGTAGACAACGCTCAGATGCTCAAAGATCCTGTGGATAAAAAGATGGACTTCTTATTGAAAGATGTGTTCTCTTTAGCAGGATCAGTGGCCCAACCTGCAGTAGCAGCGATTGGAGTCTGTCAATACTTAAGAGACCATGTTAAACAGGTCATCAAAGTATTACCTGAACAGCAGGCCCAGGGGTTTGCTAACCTTCCTGCGGCTTTATGTTATGCTGTTGACGCCATTAGAGATTCTATCGTGCAAACCTCTCGCCTCTTGCTTGGGTTGGTGCCTATACGTAGTATCTTATGGTTGAAAAACTGGTCAGCCGAAGCACCATGTAAGAAGCTTCTAGCTGGGTTTCCCTTCCGTGGTGAAAGGTTGTTTGGAGAGGACTTGGATAATTATATCAAGACGATCTCCTGTGGGAAAAGCACTCTCTTACCTGATAAGAAGAAGAGTAAGCGTCCCTCTTTTAAACGGACTCTTTCCCCAGCGCCAGGGGCATCAGCCTCCAGGCAGTCACGACGGTCTCCTCCGTCTGGGGCAAGAAACAAGAGTCAACCCCAGGGACACAAGAAATCCTGGGGGAAAAGGTCTTCTAAGCAAGACACTAAGACCTCTTCATGAAGGGGCGCCCCGCTCGCTCGAGTGGGGGAAAGACTGCTGCAGCTCTCAGGGCCCTGGCAGAAGGACTTCCAGGACAGATGGGTGATCTCCACGGTAACCTTAGGGTACAGACTGGAGTTCCAAGAATGTCCCTCTCCTCATTTCCTCAGATCAGGTGTTCCCAGAAAGCCAGAAGAGAAGCAGTCGCTCCTTCTAGCGATAAAGCGACTTTTGTCGCAAGAGGTCATTGTGGTGGTTCCCACAAAGGATCAAGGATTGAGACTCTGTTCCAATCTTTCTATGGTCCGAAAACCAAATGGGGACGACAGCCCCGTTTTGGATTTGAGAGATCTGAAACGATTCCTAAGGATGCAGTCCTTTTGTTTGGAATCAATTCAGACAGTAATCTCCGTCCTGCAGGGAGGAGAATTTCTGATATCAATAGGCATCAGAGATGCAGGCCTATATGTGCCCAGTTTTCCTGCTTAACTGAAGTGTCTGCAGGCAAAGATCACTGCTCTAAGGGAGCTGATTCTGACAGTCAGGGCCAAGAAGGGTCTTTCTGTCCGCCTTTATATGAGGCTGCAGGGGAAGATGGTGGCTTCATTCGAAGCAGTTCCCTATGCCCAGTTCCAAGCAGAACTGTTGCAACACAGTATTCTGTTGACCTGGAACAGGAAGGTGCAGGCATTAAACTTTCCAATGCACCTATCACATGCGATGCGTCAGAGCCTCAGTTGATGGCTCATACCCGAAAACCTACAGAAGGGGAAATCCTTCCTACCGGTTGCCTGGGATCCTCTTGCAGGCAGGACGGATGCGTTGGTGATTCCGTGGCATCGGTTCTCACCGATTTATGCATTCCCTCCCATTCTGCTACTGCCACGGCTCCTTCGCAGACTCAGGCAAGAAGGGAAGTCGGCACTTCTGGTGGCCCCCGTTTGGTCCAGAAGAACCTGATAAGCAGAAATAGCAGGGATGATGGTGGGTTCCCGGCGGACCCTACCGATACACCCAGACCTGTTAGCTCAAGGTCCGGTGTTCCAGCCTGCCTTACAAATGCTAGATTTGACGGGTGGGCTATTGAATCCCACGTTCTGAAAAATCGTGGGCTTTCAGGTCCTGTCATATCTACCTTGATCAATGCAAGGAAGCCAGCTTCCAGAATGATTTATCATAGAGTCTGGAAAGCTTATGTATCCTGGTGTGAATCCAGGGGTTGGCATCCCAGGAAATATGTCATAGGTAGAATTCTGAATTTTCTACAATTAGGATTAGAGATGAAGCTGGCCTTGAGTACCATCAAGGGCCAGGTGTCGGCCTTATCAGTGTTGTTTCAACGGCCGCTTGCTTCGCATTCTCTGATCCGAAACTTTATACAGGGGGTGATGCGTCTTAATCCTCCGGTTAAGGCGCCCCTAAACCCCTGGGACTTGAACTTGGTTCTATCGGTGTTACAAAAACAACCTTTTGAACCAATACGTCAGATTCCTTTGGTCTTACTGACGAGGAAACTAATTTTCCTGGTAGCTATCTCTTCTGCTAGAAGAGTATCAGAAATAGCAGCTCTTTCCTGTAAAGAGCCTTACTTGATTATACACAAGGATAGAGTGGTACTGCGCCCTCATCCTAGTTTTTTACCGAAGGTGGTTTCAGATTTTCATCTAAACCAAGACATTGTGCTACCTTCCTTTTTTCCAGAACCTTGTTCTTCGGAAGAAAGGTCATTACATTCTTTGGATGTAGTAAGAGCAGTCAAGACCTATCTGGAGGCAACTGCTCAGATTCGCAAGACGGATGTCTTGTTCGTGCTGCCGGAGGGTCCCAATAGAGGACAGGCAGCGTCAAAAGCGACCATTTCTAAATGGATTCGACAGTTGATTATTCAAGCTTACGGTTTGAAACGGAAGGTTCCCCCGTTTCAGATCAAGGCACATTCCACAAGGGCTATTGGTGCTTCTTGGGCAGTGCATCACCGGGCCTCTATGGCTCAGATCTGCAAGGCCGCAACCTGGTCTTCAGTTCATACATTCACCAGATTCTATCAGGTGGATGTGAGAAGGCATGAGGATATCGCCTTTGGGCGTAGTGTGCTGCAGACAGCGGTACAAGGTCCTCAGGTCTGATAGCACCCTACTTGGTTGTGATTCCCCCCCCTCAGTTGGCATTGCTTTGGGACATCCCATCAGTAATTACTGTGGCTCTGTGTCCCGTGATGTCCGAGAAAAGAAAATAGGATTTTTTATTACAGCTTACCTGTAAAATCCTTTTCTTTCGACGGACATCACGGGACACAGAGGTCCCGCCCCTCTTCTAATACACCTATACTGCTTTGCTACAAAACTGAGGTATCCCTGGAAGGGGAGGGGTTATATAGGGGGTTGAACTTCCTGATTAGGGTGTGACCAGTGTCCAATACCTAGTGATACCTATATAACCCATCAGTAATTACTGTGGCTCTGTGTCCCGTGATGTCCGTCGAAAGAAAAGGATTTTACAGGTAAGCTGTAATAAAAAATCCTATTTTTTCTTTTTTCTTCTTTTTTCTTCTTTTTTCTCATACTAGCTCATTATGCTTTTTTGTCTTGCATGGTGGTGTGTTGTTTTTTTTTTTTATTCTTTATGGGTTTACATGAGGATACGCCACTGACCCTAGCTGTTGGCCGAATTAAATCTTGTAGCAGGCTGGGTGTGGCCCATAGGCCAGAGTTTGGAGACTCCTGCTTGGTAATTGTTTTTGGTTATGCTGCCACCTTGTGGTCATCATTTTGACTAATTGTGTCCTGTTGGCACCTCCTCCACTCAGCAAAAGTTGATTTAAAAATTGTCTGAGCCGGGTGGATATTAATCAGCCAAACATTAGTTGTATCCAATCCAATGCAGTCACTTTTCGGGTATTCAGGCAGCTGCAGGTGCTTTGACTGTCCAAACTTAATAGCTGACCAGGGAGATTCTTATGGAGAAATTGATTTCTCTGGTTCAGGACACACAGCCGTCACTGGATTGCATATAGACAAGAAGTAGCTGAAAATGGGGTTATGAGATGTAATAGAGGATGAAAAAAGGGGAGAGCAGTATTTTATTTTTAAAAATATGACAATCATTTATTTAGCAAACTAATTACCATTCATTTTGTGTTTAGGTGTTTGCTGTATGTCAGTTGTGTTCAATAGATTTACCGTATGTTTATAAATGTCTTATTTTGACTTGTTCTGTCCCTTTGACTTCTTTCTCTTCCATCAGGGCCTGTCTACGTTTAGTGCTTCTCTTCTGGTATAAATCCGGCATACAGAATTGTCCTCCTATTGCTCCTCTGGACCGAGAAGGAGTCCTGAATCACACAGGTGTGGTCCCCATACAGTACTAAGTCACAGAAAACACTAGAGCTTTTCAAAACGTATGTAATGCACATCTGTCCTTTAAATCCACATAAATAATGTGAGATTTAGGCTCCATGCACATTAGCGGGTCTCCAAAGTCTCGCGCTTTCCAGTGTGCGACTTTGGAGAGACTTTCGGTGTAAATCTGATTACCAGGGGTAGGCAACCTCGGCCCTCCAGCTGTTTTGAAACTACAAGTCATGAGACACTGCAAGACCCTGACAATCACAGGCATGACTCCTAGAAGCAGAGGCATGATGAGATTTGTAGTTTCACAACAGCTGGAGGTCTGAGGTTGCATACCCCTGGGTTAGACCTTACATTCAATAGTCGCACCAAAGTAGTAAGGGTACCTTTCAAAGTTGCTGTGACTAGTCATGTGACGTTGAAGTTTAAAGTCACCTGACAAATCGCACAAGTGTGAATGGAGCCAAAAAGAGTCATATTTTGAGATAGTTATGAAGACTGCCATTGCTGAGCATCTTCTGAAAATGCAAAGCATTCTCTGAATGGCGCCTGTACTGAGCAGCCGACCTCCTGTATTCAGAATGAGCAGGACAACCGCTGAGGACCCAGAAGCAAGCGGAGATACCTGGAGTAGCAGTATCTACTACAGCGATTTCCAGCATTTAGGTGCATCAGCCAGATATGGTATACGTAGTTACATTGCTCCATCTTGGACCGAATGTAACTATGTTTAAAATATCATTAGCTGGAATTAATTTTTAATGAACACCTTCAAGCTCAACACCATTATATCCCATTACATGACATATAAGAGTATCTTAAAAACACTTCAGTTTTAATACACAGCACTTGTATGCAATATACGTGTATATGTATCGCATTGTATTTCTTAAAAATGTGAACGTGTAAGCAGTAAAAAAACAGAAATACAATACAAATTGTATGGCCACGACATCTAGTGGTAGCATAGTATAACTGCACCATATTTGCAATCTCTGTTACCCACAATTAAAGAGGAGCTCCGGGCTCCCCCCAGAAAATTTAAAGTTCGCAGCTACAAATACTGTAGCTGCTTATTTTTAATATTAGGACACTTACCTGTCCAAGGGTCCAGCGATGTCCTCAAGTGAGCCGATTCTTCGGCATCTCAGGTAAGGGAGCTGGCAGTGAAGCACTGTGGCTTCTCAGCTGGTATCCTACTGTGCATGCGCGAGACGTGCTGCGCTATGTGAATGGTCCCGCAAGGCTGGAGGGGGGCTGAATTTTCGGCTCAGAACGCCGCAAACCCCTCACCCCCAAAAAAGTACCAAATGTGGCAGTGGAGGGGGGAGGATGCAAACAAGCAGAGCGTCCTCTTTTGGGTAAAGCTCCGCGTTTAAAGAGCATTTTAACCTAAGAACAAAAATTGTATATATTGCAGACTTGCAGTCCTCTGATGAAATGGGTTCAAAAGAGGAAGTTCAGCTCTTCCTTCTCTGCCCCCCCCCCCCCTTCCCAATTCCTCCTCTGCCACAATTGGATTACACTTTTCTTTTGGGGGGGGGGGGGGGGTGGTCTAGGGACCTGGTTATGACAGGTGCCCTCTCCAACTTCCAGTCGGAAGTTCTCCACATTACAGGTCCCAGAAAGCTGTGGGACCATCCCCGATGCGCAGCGTGGCTCGCTCATGTGCAGCCGGCTGTAAAGCCACATGAAGTCACAGCCGGCTGCCCACTGTTAACATTCCGGCGCTGGGGGCCTAAAAGCCTGGTGAAGAACCCGCCCGGGTGAGGACAGCCCAGGATCCTTGGACGGGTGAGTGTCTGTTTATTAAAAGTCAGCAGTTGCAGGTTTTGTAGCTGCTGACTTTTTCCAGAACTGACTGAAGCTCCTCTTTAAATTTCATATACTAAGATCTCACCATATCTTTTTCAGGAGAAGAAGACAATGGCAAACCGGACACCTGCTTTGTAGGGAAACGTTCAAGACGTTGTGTGCGGTCTCTAAATTATAGTAAGTTTAAAGAGGAACTTCACACACACACACACACACACACACACACATATATATATATATATATATATATATATATATATATATATATATATATATATATACACTCCCGAGTATAAGTCAAGGCCCTAATTTACCACAAAAAAATGGGAAAAACTTAGTGACCCGAGTATAAGACGAGGGTGAGAAATGCACAACTACTGTAAGTGGAAAAGAGGGTCAACAATGCCCATTTGCAGCCTCACTGTGCCCATTAGCATGCCTCACTGTGCCCATTTGCAGCCATAGGTCCCCCGAACTTCAAACTTGGTAGTTAAGGGTTCCTAGATGCCCCCTAGCTTCAGCCAAAATTTGGGGTCTCTGAACCCAAAGGGTCCCGAAATGACATTACTGCAGATGGACACAGTTGACCGACTTTGGGGCCCCGTATCTCGGGGCCACTTAGTGCTAGGAATTTGGTGTGCAAACTCAGTGGAACTAGCACCATACAATATCTAAAGCTGGGGTTTCTAGCACCAAGTGTCCCCAAGATACAGGGCCCCAAAAATCGGTTCAGAAAATGTCAAGCACTTTTCTGCAGCAGAGAATGACATTTTCCGAACTGGCTTTTGGGCCCCGTATCTCGGGGCCACTTGGCCCTAGGAACCCCAGCTTTGGATATGTTATGGTACCAGGTCCACTGTGTTTGCAGACCAAATTTTGGGTTCCTAGCACCTAGTGGCCCTGAGATACATGGCCCCAAAGTTGGTTCGGAAAATGAAATTTTTTGCTGCAGAAAAGTGCTTGACTCGAGTATAAGTGGAGGGGGGCACTTTCAGCACAAAAAAATGTGCTGAAAAACTCGACTTATACTCGAATGAATATGAATATATATATATATATATATATATATATATATATATATATATATATATATATATACTTCTTTTTTTTTTTTTTTCTCTCTTACCTTGTCCACTGGGCTGTCCTCAACATACTCTCAGTGAATCCAACATTGTCTGGTGTAATCTGCTGCTGCATGCCGGTGTTCTGCCGAGAAAGTTCCGCTCGGCGGATAAGGACCCCCCTCTACTGCGCCTGCGCAGTAGGATCTGGCAGGGAATAGCTGAAAATCAGCTGTACACGGCGCCTGTAAGAGGGCCCCTTTGCGGGCTCGCCACGCTTCGGGCACGGCCTCGCTTCGCTCGGCTCTTTTAGATTCCCCCTCTAGGTCCACTTGGATGGTGGGGAAGGAACCTGGACCCAGGGCGCAGGCGCCGTGTACAGCTGATTGAAAAGTTTGAGCTTCAGCTATCTCCGGCGGCTGACAGTAGTTCGTACTGCGCAGTACAGGGGGGGAACTTATCCACCGGGTCTCATGCCAGCAAGGGGGGAGGACCAATTGTATGTAAAGATACAAAGCAGAGTGAAGGTCTGCTTTTATTGCACCTGAAAATCCAAATCATGGGTCCCTTTACTCTATAGCTACACTGGAACTTTTCACAGACATTCATGTTAATGTACCAATCTTTTTTTTAGCTGTGTTCTTTTTTTTTTTTTTTTATGCTGACAAGGGCATCTCTCGAAGGTTAACAGTCTAAATAAAGTTTATTCATCACAGTGATCATGTAAAAACAGCCAACACATTTTGATGTGGATTTCAGGGGGCCTCCTTCATCAGGGTTGATCAGTGCACCAAGTCCGCTCTGAGTTTATGGCCTTTGCTTCAGTTATTTCTACAAAATCATTCCCTTGAGTTGTCACTTCTTTGCTGTCCTCTCACTGGTGCCATAGTGGCATGTAACTAGTCTCTTTAGTGGTCCTGTTGCTGGCAGTGTTGTCATAATCTCCACCTCCTCCATTCGGAGAACAATTTGCATTCATTGAGAAAATGCAAATGTGTGTGCTCTAAATGGCGCCCTTGCCAAGCAAGCGACCTCATGTGTCCAGTAAGCGGCCTCCTGTGTCCAGTAAGCGGCCTCCTGTGTCCAGTAAGCGGCCTCCTGTGTCCAGTAAGCAGCAGGGCAGTAAGGGAGCCCTGGTACCTCCTGATGGATCCCCCCTTGATTTCTCTCTTCCCGCAAGATGGAGCCTTTGAGCCCAGGAGTGACGAGCCCAGCTGGTTGATTTTCATCTGTAATTTTTTTTTTTTTTCCTTTCATGGATATGCAGGCTATAGCTAGTAGTGAGAAGTTGGCAGCAGGCAGCGCACATATCATTTTGCAAATTCAGTTTTCCCTGCAGGAGGGAAGGAAGCTGTGTCAAATCTGACCCCAAATTACACTTTTTGGAGACCAGTGACATTTATTACATTGATCAGTGCTATAAAAATGCACTGATCAATGTAAAAATGACCCTGGCAGGGAAGGAGTTAACACTAGGGGGCGATCAAAGGGTTAAATGTGTTCCCTCAGCGTGTTCTAACTGTAAGGGGAATGGGCTGGCAGGGAAATGACAGAGATCACTTTTCCCGATCACTGGGAACAGTAGATCTGTCATGTCCCCTGTCAGAATGAGGATCCGCCTTGTTTACAAAGGCAGATCCCCGTTCTGCCTCTGTATACCGCGATCATCGAGTCCCTCCTACCCGCGGGCACACTCCTGAAGTGGGGGGGAGTGCGTACCGCCCGCTATCGCACCTGCATGAGCCGCCGTACAGCTATGGCGATTTGCACAGGAGAGCCAACCTGCCGCCGTATAACGACAGCGGCTGGTCGGCAAGCAGTTAAAAAAAAAACGCACAGCAACTGGATCACATGGTACTTCTGTACCCAGCGATCCAGTGCAGGCAAACAAACTGCATTTGGGGTGTCGTTAGCATTGCACTGACACCCACTGCAGATCACAAGTGCAGTGCACAGATGGAACACGCCGCATCGCATTCTGGTGTGAGCTGACCCCTTATGACAATCTAAGGAGGCAGTTAACTAGTCTCTTTAGCGATATGCCGCCAACGACAGGAGAAATATTGTGACATGGGCATATAGACAGGTGATGAGGCCCACTGTACAGTCTCTGCTTGGATTCCAGGATCCTTCTCAGGCACTGCTAGGAATATAGCCGGTTTTATATACTTTCAGCATCCGACAGATTCGCAATAAGCTGCAAGGAGACTGAGCGCAAATCTCTATCAAAGCTCCTTCACATCCTGCTAAGCGGAGCGCTACTCACAACATATGGTTATATAATACATATTGACCTATAGCTAGTAGGGAGAAGTTGTCAGCAGGCAGCGCACATATCATTCTGCAAATTCAGTTTTCCCTGCAGGAGGGAAGGAAGCTGTGATGGAGACTGTTGTGCTTCCCGCTGTGTGACAAGTTTACAGAGCTGTGCAGCAGATTTTATTTATATATATATATATATATATATATATATATATATATATATATATATATATATATATATATAAATATGTGCCAGTTTGAGTGCGGTTGTTACAGAGAAAATTAGTAAGTTGGTGTGGTTTTTTTTTTTTTTTTAGCTCTTCATACAACCCAAAACTGGTTCTGTGTAAAGGAACATTTCTCCCACACCGACTACTTCCAGCACAAATCTCTTTAGTTTAATATTATCCTTTAAATGTTGTCGTGGTGTGTTTTTTTTTTTTTTTTTTTTTTTACAATATTAACCCCTTCACGCCTAAGGGTAAAACAAATCTAAATGCCTAAGCATAATTTTGACATGTGTCAGTAAAACTGTACATATCCACAACTACTTTTGAGCATCCAGGTGGATTATACTTCTGTTTTTTTTTTTTTTGGGGGGGGGGGGTTTATTTGGTGGTAAATGATATTTCCTGATTTATTTATTTATTTATTTATTTATTTTTATTATTATCATAGGGTTACTGGCCCAAAATAGTTAAAAAAAACAAAAAACAAAAAAAAACAAAAAAACATTATTTTATAATTTAGCTGTATATTTCTTGTTACTACCATACCCTACTACCAAAGAACAACCCAAAATATATTTTCCTGCTCCGGACGATTGATACCACATATGTGTATGTTAGTTGTTGTTGTATATACCTGTAGTACAGCCCAAAAAACAATAGTGCACATTTTTGCTTTTTTATTTTTTTTATTCTACCTAAAAACACTGACTGACACTAATATTCATTTAAAAAAAAAAAATTCCTGCCCAAAATATACCGACCTGGACATTTTTACACTTACTTGACCAAAACACTAACCCTGGCACTGACCTAGATCAAACCTTGATCTAGGTTTTTTTTTTTATTTTCGTTATTATTATTATTATTATTGTTATGAATATTTTTTTTTTTTTTCTTTACACACACTTTTTCTCTCTGCAAGGAAAGCGAGAGATGCAATGTATCTCATCCTCCATTCTCAGAGAGAGAAACACAAGGGGCGGGCCTCACAGTGACTGATTACTGTGATAGCCAATCAGAGGCCATCGCAGCAAGCGAGCGACCTGGAACCGGGAGATCTGGGTCCCGATCGTTGGTATGGGACCCGGGGCTGCCACTGAGACCCCAATCTCTGTGCTTGGAGTGCGCTGTGCGGCATTTTCCCAGCACAAAGACAGATACGTATATATGCAGCTCCATGGGGAAAAAAGCTCAGTTCAGTGAGGCCACATATGTGTTACATCCTCCTGAAGGGGTTAAGCTAATTTGTAAATGATTTGCTGGTGCTTTAATGAACACTTTAATCTATTTTTCAGGGATAGCAATCTTTATATTGTTACACCAGTTCAGCTTGGATTAATGCAACTACAGAAATATGTCCCATACCTCTGGGATCTGCGTGGAAGCTGGAAATCCCTGTATCAGACATCGCTACTACATTGATCTCCACTTGCTTTTGGGTCCCATGCCGAGTGCATTGTGAACACAAAAGGTCGCTTGTGTGGTGCCATCCAGGGAACACTTTGCTTTTTCTCAATGAATGCTAAGCATTCTCTGATTGGATGAGGTGGAGAGGCGGGGCAGTGATGTCACAATGTCTACCTTGTCTGAACAGAGAACACTTTGCATTCATTGAGAAAATTCAAAGTGTGGTCTGATTGATGACCGTTACGAGACCTGGAAGCTAGTAGAGATCATTGTAGCATTGCTTAGTACAGAGATTTCCAGCTCCCACAGGGATCCCACAGGTAGACACACATACTTACATTATCACACAAAAGTGAGTACACCCCTCACATTTTTGTAAATATTTTATTATGTCTTTTCATGTGACAACACTGAAGAAATGACACTTTGCTACAATGTAAAGTAGTGAGTGTACAGCTTGTATAACAGTGTAAATTTGCTGTCCCCTCAAAATAACTCAACACACAGCCATTAATATCTAAACCACTGGCAACAAAAGTGAGTACACCCCTAAGTGAAAATGTCCAAATTGGGCCCAATTGGCTATTTTCCCTCCCCAGTGTCATGTGACTCGTTAGTGTTATAAGGTCTCAGGTGTGTTAAATTTGGTGTTATCGCTCTCACTCTCTCATACTGGTCACTGGAAGTTCAACATGGCACCTCATGGCAAAGAACTCTCTCAGAATCTGAAGAAAGAATGGTTGCTCTACATAAATATGGCCTAGGTTATAAGAAGATTGCCAAGACCCTGAAACTGAGCTGCAGCACGGTGGCCAAGACCATACAGCGGTTTAACAGGACAGGTTCCTCTCAGAACAGGCCTCGCCATGGTCGACCAAAGAAGTTGAGTGCACGTGCTCAGCGTCATAACCAGAGGTTGTCTTTGGGAAATGGATGTATGAGTGCTGCCAGCGTTGCTGCAGAGGTTGAAGGGGTGGGGGGTCAGCCTGTCAGTGCTCAGACCATACGCCGCACACTGCATCAAATTGGTCTGCATGGCTGTCCTCCCAGAAGGAAGCCTCTTCTAAGGATGATGCACAAGAAAGCCCACAGTTTACTGAAGACAAGCAGACTAAGGACATGGATTACTGGAACCATGTCCTGTGGTCTGATGAGACCAAGATAAACTTATTTGGTTCAGATGGTGTCAAGCATTTGTGGCGGCAACCAGATGAGGAATACAAAGACAAGTGTGTCTTGCCTACAGTCAAGCATGGTGGTGGGAGTGTCATGGTCTGGGGATGCATGAGTGCTGCCGGCACTGGGGAGCTACAGTTCATTGAGGGAACCATGAATGCCAACATGTACTGTGACCAGGCCTGTGCTGGCCATCGGGACTACCGGGAGATTCCCGGTGGGCCGATTGGCAGCGGGCCACTACAATGACTCAGATGTCAGACAGTGACTGTGTCACTGTCTCTCTCCGTCTGAGCGTCGCCTGGCGCCGGGCGGCTCCGCTCCTGCACTCGGCGGGCCGGCCGCCGGCGTCACAAAAGAACAGGCAGGCATTGACACTCCCCCAGGCACTCCCCCTAACAGCTATCAATATAGCTATTTGGGCGGCCTCTTTGTCCCGGCGCCGTGACGTCACTCACGGACGGAGGGCGGAGGCGGCCCGGGGACATAGGAGGAGGCGGAGCAGAAGTTCTGAACCACCACCAGCAACAAGTACAGAGAGACCAAGGCTATAGTGTCACTGAGTCTGTCATCATTCAAGTAAGCAGCAGTGCAGCACTATAGTAATAATAACTTTTCTAATAATAATAGTAATTACTAGTAAGTAACTGAATATACAGCATGGAGGGGGGGAGGGGTAAATCTGTACTGTATAAATGTACTGCCTCTGGTCATGGTTAAATTATTCATCAGTTACCATGGCCAGTGGCATTAAATTAATAATTGACCAGTGGCATTAAATTAATATTAATGCCAGGCATTAATATTAATTTAATGCCACTGGTCAATTATTAATTTAATGCCACTGGCCATGGTAACTGATGAATAATTTAACCATGACCAGTGGCAGTACATTTATACAGTACAGATTTACCCCTCCCCCCCTCCCCCCGCCATGCTGCATATTCAGTTACTAAAAGTAACTGAATATGCAGCATGGCGGGGGGAGGAGGGGGTAAATCTGTATTGTAAATGTACTGCCATTGGTGATGGTTAAATTATAAAGTAACTGAATATGCAGCATGGTGGGGGGAGGGGGGGAGGGGTTAATCTGTACTGTAAATGTACTGCCACTGGACATGGTTAAATTATTCATCCATCAGTTACCATGGCCAGTGGCATTAAATTAATAATTGATCAGTGGCATTAAATTAATATTAACCACTTACCAACCGGCCCATAGCCGAATGACGGCTGCAGGGCGGTTGGATAACTCTGGGAGGACGTACTATGACGTCCTCCCAGAATTCCCCTCTCGCGCGCCCCCTGGGGCGCACACCCGAACACATCCGTGACCACGCATCACGGATCCTGGTAAATGACCGCTGATCGCGGCCGTTTACCATGTGATCTCGCCGTCAAATGACGCCGTCTGATGACGCCGGTTCCTCTCCTCCCCTCCTGTGTACTGATCGGTACACAGTGAGCGGGGAGGGGGATGGATGGATGTCTGCAGCGCTGTGGGCTGTATGTGTAGTGCCCACAGCGCTGCACAGAGACATCCATCCATCCATGCTCAGCCATCCCTCACTACTATGCAATGCTGTGCAATACTCTGCAATACCCCCACACTACTCTGCAATACTCTGCAATGCCACCACAATACTCTGCAATGCTGTGCAATACTCTGCAATGCCCCCACAATACTCTGCAATGCTGTGCAATACTCTGCAATGCTGTGCAATACTCTGTAATGCCCCCACAATACTCTGCAATGCTGTGCAATACTCTGCAATGCCCCCACAATACTCTGCAATGCTGTGCAATACTCTGCAATGCCCCCACAATACTCTGCAATGCTGTGCAATACTCTGCAATGCCCCCACAATACTCTGCAATGCTGTGCAATACTCTGCAATGCCCCCACAATACTCTGCAATGCTGTGCAATACTCTGCAATGCCCCCACAATATTCTGCAATGCTGTGCAATACTCTGCAATGCTGTGCAATACTCTGCAATGCTGTGCAATACTCTGCAATGCCCCCACAATACTCTGCAATGCTGTGCAATACAACAGTTTATATACTGTTTTTGTGTGTGTTTGAAAAATTAAAGTGGGCCGGTCTGGATGAAGTCCAGGGCCAAATTTTTGTCCCAGTCCAGCCCTGACTGTGACATACTGAAGCAGAGCATGATCCCCTCCCTTCAGAGACTGGACCGCAGGGCAGTATTCCAACATGATAACGACCCCAAATTCACCTCCAAGATGAGCACTGCCTTGCTAAAGAAGTTGAGGATAAAGGTGATGGACTGGTCAATCATGTCTCCAGACCTAAACCCTATTGAGCATCTGTGGGGCACCCTCAAATGGAAGGTGGAGGAGCGCAAGGTCTCTAACATCCACCAGCTCTGTGATGTCGTCATGGAGGAGTGGAAGAGGACTCCAGTGGCAACCTGTGAAGCTCTGGTGAACTCCATGCCCAAGAGGGTTAAGGCAGTTCTGGAAAATAATGGAGGCCACACAAAATATTGACACTTTGGGCTCAATTTGGACTTAGGGGTGTACTCACTTTTGTTGCCAGTGGTTTAGACATTAATGGCTGTGTGTTGAGTTATTTTGAGTGGACGACAAATTTACACTGTTATACAGGCTGTACACTCACTACTTTACATTGTAGCAAAGTGTCATTTATTCAGTGTTGTCACCTGAAAAGCTAGAATAAAATATTTACAAAAATGTAAGGGGTGTACTCACTTTTGTGAGATACTGTACATTGTAGGTATGTAAAAACAATTGCCATACCTGGAATTCAGCTTTAACTTGGTGACCAGTTTTAGTTCAAATTGTCTGAAGCATTTTTTGAGTCTTGTTTCTTTTTTCTTTTCTTTTTTTCCTAATTTTTAGCTCCCTCTGGCCGCAGTCGGTTTTGGCGAAGCCCTCAGGTTCTAGATGGAAAGCAGAGGAACGGTCTAGGTGACAACAATGCATCATCCACCGACCTGGGGACTCTGGGCACTATGGCAGAAGCAGTTCACATACTGCGCCCCATCACTCACTGTATCCTTGTACATCTGTACTGCAATATTCTACAATACCCAGCCTGAGAACCCGGTGTATAAAGTACTACTGGAGCCGATAATGTGGGTAATGGATTATGGCATCCTCTTTACTTACAGGATCAAAGCCAACATCTAAGAGTGGATTCACATACGTCCGGTGTGTTGCATTAAGGCCGCCCATTCAAATGAATGGACTGCCAGGGCACCAGAACAGAGAAAAAATGAACATGTACCATTCTCAGCGATCCAGCGCAACACATGGCAGTGCAATACCATATGCTGTGGTGTGCTGCAACTCCGGCATAATATTAAGGTGCAATACGGCACTGCGGCAAACCTAAGTATATTACCACATCGCTCAGGTATGAATGCAGCCTTAATGCATGAGAATGTAAATGTAAGAGAAGCAGGCCCCTCCCCTAACTAGCCAGAATCCCTAATAACTCCACCCACATTTCTTCAAAAAGACATCTAATTTAAAGGAGAAGTACAGTCAAAGCTCAGTTGGGTGTACTTCTGTGGATCACAGGATGCAGTTTGTTCTGCACTCCCGTGGCCCATTTTCAGCAGACAGCCATCTGAAGCCCGCTGTCGGCTGATGTCACAGAGCCGGTCCAGGCTTGGACAAGATCGCGACCATATGGTTGGGATCCACCCAGAAGCCTGGACCGGTGTTATATTGAAAAATGCCTCCTGTCGAATATTGCACAGGTCTGCGCATGTGTAGTACACAACGTCACTCCAGCTTATATGTTGATCAGCTGGCGTGACGTCAACACAACGCATGCACAGATCGTCTGAGGCAGTATTGTTGCAACCCGCCCTTAAGCTAGATACACACTAAGGCGGTTATTTACTAAAGGCAAATCCACTTTGCACTGAAAGTGCACTTGGAAGTGCAGTTGCTCTAAATCTAAGGGGTAGATCTGAAAGAAGGGGAAGCTCTGCTGATTTTATCATCCAATCATGTGCAAGCTAAAATGCTGTTTTTTTTATTTTCCTTGCATGTCCCCCTTGGATCTGCAGCGACTTTACTTCCAAGTGCACTTTCAAGTGCAAAGTGGATTTGCCTTTAGTAAATAACCCCCCTATACAATTTTCTTTAATTTTTTTTCCCTTTACATTTACCAAAACCATATATAATGAGGTCAAGCCTTAACAGTTTAAATTTGTATGCAATCAGGCAGGCCCTTGCACTACATTAGTTTTGGTAAATCTAAAGGAAATCAAACAACAGAAGTTGTATAGTGTGTATCCAGCTTTGGACGCAGGGAAAACCCGCCCTTCACCGCTAACAAAACACGCCTTTCACCACACAGAAAACTCGCCCACAACAGTGAGGCAGAATCTGAAAAATACGCCCTCCCTCCTCTGTTTGCATAGCGCCGGATACTGCCTCCGACAATCTGCGCATGCTCTGTGTTGACGTCACGCTAGCTGATCGGCATATCAGCTGGAGTGACGTTTGGTACTGCGCATGCGCAGATCGTCTGAGGCATTTTTCGACTGGAGGCAGTATTCGACAGAACACCGGCACTGACGGTCACCAACTCTCTGCTCAGGGAGCTGTGAGAACTGAGCGATCAGACATGTTCGATCGCTCGGTTCTCAGTGTTGGAGCCAGTGGGGGACAGAGGCAGCATTGGACCAATGCTGCATCTACCTAGGTAAGTATGATTCCAGAAAAAAAAATCCCATACTTCTCTTTTAATTGAGAATAGAGTTCACTAGACTGATCTAGATTATTGCCATCCATATCCTGCCTAGGTGGAAGGGATGTCCCTGAAATAAACCATCTGCATTAGGTAATAGTCAGGGCCAGAATACCTTTTGCTGATGATCTGGCTTAGAATATTGTGGCAGCTTAAAGTATAACTAAAGGCAAAACTTTTTATTTGTTTTGGTAAGAGTGGAGATGGATTGGAACCCCTGTCAGGTTCTTATCGCTGTCTGTGTCCCCGTCTCCCTCTCTATTTGTCCTGTTTACTATTATCATTGAAAGTAAAAGAAAATCCCAAATTTTGGATCGTCCCCAGAAAAGTAATAGAGGGGAAATCTTCCAATGGGGACACTAGTTGTGGTGACCTGGGGGGCACCAAGGGATTCCCTTAATTTGCACAAAATCAAAGTGTGATATATATATATATATATATATATATATGGAATTTGGAGATACGACGGAGGCTTAGAAGAGCAATACAAGGGACTTTTTGAGATAAGACTACATACTTGAATAGAATAAAAAAATAAAAAAATTCTAGTATGTATTCTGATCTCAAAAGTCCCTTGTATTGCTCTAAGCCTCCGCCGTATCTCCAAAAGTCCTTCTTCCCCCTTTTTTTTTTTTTTTTTTACCCCCATGTAAGGGGTTGGATACATTAATTCTCCATGGTCCCACCGTAATTTTGTAAATATTTTTTTTTAGTGTCACTTTAACCACTTCCCATCCCACACATAGTAATATAACGGCCACAAGGTGGCTCTGTCATCCCGGGCGGCCGTCATATGACGTCCTCAGCTTCCTGGTCGTCTTGGGGGCGGCACCTGCCGCGTCACTCGGGAGCCGATGTGCACGCCCGGCGGCCACGATGTCCGCCTGGCACCCACGATTGCTTGTCACAGAGCAGGGACGTAGATCTGAATGAATGAGTGACTTGTATAGCGCTACCTATGCGAACTGAATCGCCTCAGGGCGCTTTTTGCTGTGTGTCTAAACGCACAGATGGCGATCAAATACCACCAAAAGAAAGCTCTATTTGTGGGGAAAGAAATGACCAAAATTTGGCAACAGCGTTGTATGACTGCGCAATTGTCATTCAAAATGTTAGAGCGCTGGAAGCTGAAAATTGGCATGGGCAGGAAGGGGGTGAAAATCCCCAGTATTGAAGTGGTTAAGATAAATTCATATTCTTTTTACTAGTTTACATTTAAAATCTGTTTAGTAATTTTAGTTAAATACATAACTGTATTTATTAGTGTGTTTTTTTTTTTTTAAATATCTATTTGGAGATCAGCTTAAAGGAGAAGTGTAAAGCCAAAGCTATATTTCAAACTGCACTGCTGTAACCCGTTTTCAGCTGACAGTGGGATAAAGTCCGCTGTCGGCTGACATTGCTGAGCCGGTCCAGGCTTGGGAAAGATCCCAACTTTACAATCGGAATCCATCCAGATGCCTGGACCGGCAGTTGGCTCAGCCTCGCATTTAGTGGGCCGTATGCCTGCAAAAAAGCAACAGAGGATATAATTCTTGATATAGCACCCGTGGCTTCAACTAAAGGGGTTAGTGGTTGGGGGCAGTAAAAGCATGGTTCACCTGGGATTTTACATCCCCCCCCCCTTCCCCCAACCACTAGTGTAAATGAGCCCTAATCGTGCACCAGACATGGTAAATGTTTTAATGCATTGAACCTTAACCTACTGATCACAGTGGTAGGCTTAGCTGTATGGGGTCAGAAATCCTGGAAGCCGTGGCTCCTGGCAGCTGCCTTGGATGTTGGCAGGTTAGTTTTACTACAGTTCAATCTTCAAATTTATTATGGGGCAGAATTGGGTAACTTGGCGCTAAGATATATTATTTATTTTCATGGTTATAGACAGATGATCGCCCCTGGATGCAAATGACATGTGTCACGGGGTGTTTATCTGTCTCTAAGTTCATGTGCAATTATACAGTGCCTTGAAATTCTCCACATTCTGTCATGTTACAGCCAAAAACGTAAATGTATTTTATTGGAATTTTATGTGATGGACCAACACAAAGTGGCACATAATTGTGAAGTGGAAGGAAAATGATAAATGGTTTTCAAAACCTGTTACAAATATGTGAAAAGCGTGGCATGCATTTGGAACCAATTGTCTTCAGAAGACACCTAATTAGTAAATGGAGTCCAACTGTGTGTAATTTAATCTCAGTATAAATACAGCTGTTCTGTGAAGCCCTCAGAGGTTTGTTGGAGAACCTTAGTGAACAAACAGCATCATGAAGGCCAAGGAAGACACCAGACAGGTCAGGGATAAAGTTGTGGAGAAGTTTAAAGCAGGGTTAGGTTATATTAAAAAAAATATATATATATATCCCAAGCTTTGGACATCTCACGGAGCACTGTTCAATCCATCATCCGAAAATGGAAAGAGTATGGCACAACTGCAAACATACCAAGACATGGCCGTCCACCTAAACTGACAGGCCAGGCAAGGAGAGCATCAGAGAAGCAGCCAAGAGGCCCATGGTAACTCTGGAGGAGCTGCAGAGATCCACAGCTCAGGTGGGAGAATCTGTCCACAGGACAACTATTAGTCATGTACTCCACAAATCTGCCCTTTATGGAAGAAGAAAGCCATTGTTAAAGCCATAAGAAGTCCCGTATGCAGTTTGTGAGAAGCCATGTGGGGGACACAGCAAACATGTGGAAGAAGGTGCTCTGGTCAGATGAGACCAAAATTGAACTTTTTGGCCTAAAAGCAAAACGCTATGTATGGTGGAAAACTAACACTGCAAATCACCCTGAACACACCATCCTCACCGTGAAACATGGTGGTGGCAGCATCATGTTGTGGGGATGCTTTTCTTCAGCAGGGACAGGGAAGCTGGTCAGAGTTGATGGGAAGATGGATGGAGCCAAATACAGGACAATCTTAGAAGAAAACCTGTTAGTCTGCAAAATACTTGTACTGCTGGAAGGTGAACCTCAATCCCAGTCTCAACAACCCTAAACATACAGCCAAAGCTACAATGGAATGGTTTAGATCAAAGCATATTCATGTGTTAGAATGGCCCAGTCAAAGTCCAGACCTAAATCCAATTGAGAATCTGTGGCAAGACTTGAATATTGCTGTTCACAGACACTCTCCATCCAATCTGACAGAGCTTGAGCTATTTGCCAAAGAAGAATGGGCAAAAATGTCCCTCTCTAGATGTGCAAAGCTGGTGGAGATATCCCCAAAAACTTGCAGCTCTAATTGCAGTAAGAAGTGGTTCTACAAAGAATTGACTCAGGGGGGCTGAATACAAATGCACCCCACACTTTTTTCACGTTTTATTAGTAAAATATTTTGAAAACCATTTATCATTTTCCTTCCACTTCACAATTATGTGCCACTTTGTGTTGGTCTATCACATAAAATCCCAATAAAATACATTTACGTTTTTGGTTGTAAAATGACAAAATGTGGAAAATTTTAAGGGGTGTGAATATTTTATTTTTTTTTTTTCAAGGCACTGTATATCTGTCCCTAACTGCGGGTAATCAGTTCATGTGTAACTGCTTCTGAACACCCACAGACCGCTGTCTGTCTGTCTGTCTGTCATTGCTTTTTACAGGCTGAGAAGAATTCTTTGCATACACTTGTAAATCCATCAGCAGAAATTCACTGGATTCCTTCCAGATCTGTGATAAAAAAAATCCTGTGTAAATGAGGCCCAAACCTTTTTTTTTTCTATTTTTTGATAGAATTAAGAATTGTCTTTTTGCTTTCTGTGCCCCATTGGGTAGGTTTCCCTTCAATTCTTACCCTGGAGACACTGCCACAAATAGGAAGAAATCTCTCCAAAGCTAAGGGAAGGCCCATCTTTGGGTCATCATACACATTACAATCTGACCAAACAACCTTAGATTTACTTAAACTATGTAACAGGAGGGCTTATTCACATGTACAGTGCTCTCTGGAAAGCAAGATCTGCGTTCGGATAATCCTCACTGCCTGCTTTAACCCCTTGGACCCTGTGCTACCATGCCTCAACCCATATGCATTATACGCAGTTGTGTGGCCCCATTCACTTGCATGGGTCGCGATTGACAAGTGGTAGCGCCAACTGAAAGCAACCGAGGGTATAACTTCTACGATGCTTAGCTTAGTAGACTAGACAGAGAACCAAATTGCCTGCACTTGAGAGAAATGTGCTGGATGTTGTCGTATCTCCACTGGTTCAACCTCCATATTAGCTGTGCTGCCACTCACAACAGATCAGGGAAACCCAAATGGAACTCTATAAGGAAAGGAACAAAGGAACAAATTTATCGTTATAGTACAGGATCTCACAAAAGTGAGTACACCCCTCACATTTTTGTACATATTTTATTATCTTTTCATGTGACAACATTGAAGAAATGACACTTTGCTACAATGTAAAGTAGTGAGTGTACAGCTTGTATAACAGTGTAAATTTGCTGTCCCCTCAAAATAACTCACCACACAGCCATTAATGTCTAAACCGCTGGCAACAAAAGTGAAAATGACCAAATTGGGCCCAATTAGCCATTTTCCCTCCCCGGTGTCATGCGACTTGTTAGTGTTACAAGGTCTCAGGTGTGAATGGGGAGCAGGTGTGTTCAATTTGGTGTTATTGCTCTCACTCTCTCATACTGGTCACTGGAAGTTCAACATGGCACCGGTCCCAACAGTGCCCACCAGTGCTGCCAATCAGTGCCACCTCATCAGTTTCTTTTCCCTTTTTTTTTTTTTTTTTTTTCATTTGTTTTAGCAAAAAATAAAAAACCCAGTGGTGATTAAATACTACCAAAAGAAAGAAAGCTCTATTTAAGTGAACAATAATTAATTTGGGTACAGTGCTGCATGTGCAATTGTCATTCAAAATGTGACAGCGCTGAAAGCTGGCCTGGGCAGGAAAAGGGTAAAAGTGCCCAGTAGACAAGTGGTTAAACTTTGACAATAAAACCTGGAGGCGGATTGGTTTCTTTTATTACATTTTTATTCATTTTCCAACATATCCATTAAATCATACTTCATATCTATAGTATTCATATATTATCCAAATAAATACACCCTTATCATTAACAATTCTTCCCCCTCTCTTTTTTTTTTTTTTTTTTTTTTTTTTTGAGGGGCTGATTGGTTTCTGTGCAGAGCTGCACCAGATTTTGCACTCTCCAGTTTTAGTAAATCAACTTCAATATAATATTAAATTGTGTATATGCGTAGGAAATAATAGTAGCGAATCAGATATCAATTTTATGCCAGAAAAGAAATAGAATTGCCCGACGCCTGGTTGCTATCACCTCTCAGCTCTTTGCCTTCAGTTATGTACAGAGGATGATTACATTTTGTCTAACGGTTTCATGTTTCTAATTTCACAGCTTGTCAATATTACGTGATATCCCTGAGCTGAGTCGCAGGGAACACGCAGAGCTGAGACGCAGGACCCTCCTCCTTCTCTATTACTTGGTGCGGTCGCCATTTTACAACAGATACACAGAGTGAGTTCCCATCACAGCTATACAGTAATGTATGGAAAGCCATAAACTTCCACATTCAATCTTCTTTATAATGCATAGGATGTGTTTTTGTTTTTTGTTTTTTTTTTTAAGATGGGGGCAGAGGTGTATTTTTCAACTTAAGGCCAAACTCCGTGCAGATATAAAAGGCGCAATTAATCTGTTGCCATATATGTGCGGTGACAAAAGGGTGGGCTTTAATGCCAACCTGCTGAACATAAGGTATGTGTCACTGGGAGGCTGATATTTCTATGCTGACAATGCACTCCCAGCACAGAGACCAAGCAGTCAGACAGCTCTCCGTCCCGACTAACGTTCAGTAGCCACTAGGACCGGCGCCCGATCATGAGACCATTGTGACAGCCAATCACTGTGGTCACATGATCACCGATCTTTCCTGCCTCCCTGGGCATTCAGGACTTTTCAAAGGGACGCCAGGACGGGTGGGAAGAGGTTAATATATGATTTTGTGTTTTTACATGAAAGCAGTGTAAGTACTGGAATTCGACTCTGTATCAGCCGCTTGCAGTCTTTTGTACAGCAGAGCTCAGACTGGGAAAAGGAGGAATAGCTCAGGTATCTAATCCATTTATGTGCTGACAAGGGATATTCTAATAGGAGGAGAGGGCAGAGAGATGAGCTCATCAGCCTGCTCCTTCTCCTTTCACTGCCAGTCTCAGGCTGGGGGAAGTTGGGCTTTAATGATCTTCTGTGGTTGGATTTTTCATATTCTACTTTATATTGCTGGGATAAAATTGCTTTGGATATCCCCAGAACATCCTGAACAGAGGCATTGCAAACCATATTAACGTGGACATATACTCATGTAACGGGTGAAATACCTCTTCTGGAGAAAATGCTGCTCCATGTTCCCTTCTGTACTGCTGCAATAACCAATCAGCCTAGGTATATGATCACATGATATTTTCTGCAGGGAATGGGAACCCTGATCATCTTCTGCAGGTGATGGGAACCCTGATCTATCTTCTGCTGGGGGATGGGAACCCTGATCTATCTTCTGCAGGGGGATGGGAACCCTGATCTATCTTCTGCAGGGGGATGGGAACCCTGATCTATCTTCTGCAGGGGGATGGGAACCCTGATCTATCTTCTGCAGGGGGATGGGAACCCTGATCTATCTTCTGCTGGGGGATGGGAACCCTGATCTATCTTCTGCTGGGGGATGGGAACCCTGATCTATCTTCTGCAGGGGGATGGGAACCCTGATCTATCTTCTGCAGGGGGATGGGAACCCTGATCTATCTTCTGCTGGGGGATGGGAACCCTGATCTATCTTCTGCAGGGGGATGGGAACCCTGATCTATCTTCTGCTGGGGGATGGGAACCCTGATCTATCTTCTGCAGGGGGATGGGAACCCTGATCTATCTTCTGCAGGGGGATGGGAACCCTGATCTATCTTCTGCAGGGGGATGGGAACCCTGATCTATCTTCTGCAGGGGGATGGGAACCCTGATCTATCTTCTGCAGGGGGATGGGAACCCTGATCTATCTTCTGCAGGGGGATGGGAACCCTGATCTATCTTCTGCTGGGGGATGGGAACCCTGATCTATCTTCTGCTGGGGGATGGGAACCCTGATCTATCTTCTGCAGGGGGATTGGAACCCTGATCTATCTTCTGCAGGGGGATGGAAACCCTGATCTATCTTCTGCAGGGGGATGGGAACCCTGATCTATCTTCTGCTGGGGGATGGGAACCCTGATCTATCTTCTGCTGGGGGATGGGAACCCTGATCTATCTTCTGCTGGGGGATGGGAACCCTGATCTATCTTCTGCAGGGGGATGGGAACCCTGATCTGAATGTCAAGGTATTTATTGATGTTAGCTGCACAAAAGGGAACATGGAACAACAGCATTTCCCCCAGGAAAGGTCATTATTTCAGCCCTTCTATGTCTCTCTATTTATCCACTCTAGTTAACATACCTTTTTTTTGTTACCTTTAAGTCCATATCAACCGTGTATTGTATCTGCGTTCATATTGTGTATGAATGATAAGATTTTATTTAAATCCATGAATCGTCCTTTTTTTTTTTTTTTTTTTTTTTAAGTTGAAGCCTCCAGCATTGTATTATCTGTGCGTTACCTGGAGGCATGTGCTTCTACACATCCTTGTCAGTAGAGGGCAGTGTTCCATGTAAAATAATGATAATATTTTAGGAGCTCTAAACCCAATGGCTAAAATCTCACAAAAGCTGTAACAATATTCATATAAATACAAAAATTGTTTTAAATCTCCTTCTTTCTTTCTTTTTTAATCTTTAGGTTTTATTAAAATAATACACAGTGATCCTGTCACCATGAGGGTCCTTGTTCAGACACTTCCTATTATAGGGTAACAACTGCCTGTGCCCTTGCATTGTCACCATAGGCATGCACAGACAGGGATGTGCCTGGGGACACCCTTATCACTCTGTTTGTTGCCGATTTTCCCCCTACTGCCTGGGTTTCCCCGTGTTGTGCCCCCTTCCCCACAGTGATGCTGGCTTCCTTCCTCTCTTCTCCCCCTGGCTGCTGCAGGGGATGTTTCAGAATGGAGAGCGGGGAAAGGGCTATTTAAATATGTAATTTACCAGCCTCTTCCTTTTCTAAATGAACACACTCACTCACTGTGTTTATTCATAACTGAAGCATAGTGAACTGTTTACTATGCTTCAGTTTGTGACTGAACAGGAAGCCGCTCAGCACAGAGCACTTCCCATTCATTAACTGTCCAGTGCAGCTGAGGCTGCAGAGAAAGGAATGTGTGTTTTGAGCTTTGGAGTGCACACCCTAATGCAATAGGCTGCGCACACCTATGAATGTCACCTTGTCCCAAGCAGTAGCGCTGACACACAATGCGCAGGCATGATCCACCATTGTCCCCAAAGGGCAACCGAACCGGAGCAATAATAAAGAGCTACTACATGAACACGTATAGTAAATGTAGGCAGGACTTGGCCGAATGAGGCTGATGGAGGTCAGCACCACTAAGATGTGAAAAAGAAGCTAGCAATTTAGTATTTTATTTTAACCCTTTCCCACCCAGCATGGGCATCCCTTTACTGGGTCTTTATTTCCAGTGGTGAAAAGGACTGCTCAAACACACGACCCCTGTGATTGGCTGTAATAGAGTGAAATCGGACGCCGCTCTCCCAGCAAGCCCATGTGCAATAAAGATGAGGAGCAACCTCTATGGCTAAGCCCCAGTGGGTGGGGTGAAACGCGTTGGCAGAAAAACGTAGGCTGAGGTCATTCCTCATCTTTATATCCAATGGGCTGGCTGGGAGATCAGCGTTTTATTGCAGGTGATTTCTTGCATGAATATAGAAGGACACCGGCACCTCGTATCCTAAGATCAGAAGAGAAGGATTTCCTCTTTGGCTTGAGTGAAGCTCCATGCTTTAGTCTTAGGGCATTGTGATTGGCTGTCACAGTGGTCACATGATTGGGGGCCCTATCCCATTGGCTCCCGATCATTGACTCTGAGCTGTCTATGACAGTCTAGTCGCTGTGCTGGGAGAACACATTAAGTATGCTCTCACCACAGAAGCCTCAGCCGTCCATGGTGGCGTAGGTGCGGTGTGTGGGCATTAAACCCAACCTTCTTTGTTACTGGATATATGTGTTATGTGGCGAGCAAGACGTTAAAAAGTGGCAATTGTTTGGCACACAGTGCTTTAGCAAACCTGAAGTTATTTAGTTGTGGTTTGGATTTTATTTGATGTTCCATGATTTGTTTATTTTGACATATTTTTGATTCTTGGGCAGAATTCGATTGCTCCTCCTCCTGCGCCTTCTAGGAGATTATGTCCCAGGACTCGGGTTGGTGGCACGTAAGTAATAAAAACGTAAAAAATTTTTTAACCCATATTCATATTCTTTCAGCTCTATAACCCTTTGTTTGCTTCTCCCCAGGTCCCCTCATGGATTACCTACCTGTCTGGCAGAAGATTTACTTCTATAACTGGGGCTAAGGGTGGCCTGCCCTGGTACACTATCGGGAGCTGGGCTATGCTTGTGAATTTCATACAAGCAGGACAGAGCATGGATCATACCACATTACTTGTCACCTGATTACTGCTGATCACATGGGACAAAATGGCCAAACGACCATACACTGAACTGTGTTTGTTTTGGGGTTTTTTTTTTTGTTTTTTTTTGTTTTTTTTTAACTTCACAGCAAAACTGTGACTCCGCTCCCAGGTGACATCCTGCCCTGTGACATGACCAGAACCTTACCTGTTACCTTCTTTTATACCTCCTGTGACAATATTGTCACTGGATCACGTGACTCTAGAACAGCCTTTCTCAACCTTTTACCCAAGAGGAACCCCTTAAATAATTTTCAGGTCTTGGAGGAACCCTTACTAAAACCAATTCATTGGTGGTCAATGGGGAGAATGCTTTTTTCATTGGTGCTCATTGGGAAGAATGCTACTTTCATCAATGGTCAGCCTGAAGAATGCTCCTCACATTTTTGGCCAATAGAAAGAATGCTCCTTACATTGGTGGTCAGTCTGAAGAATGTCTCCTTTCATTGGTGATCAGTCTGAAGAATATCTCCTTTCATTGGTGATCAGTCTGAAGAATGTCTCCTTTCATTGGTGGTCAGTGGGAAGAATGTCTCCTTTCATTGGTGATCAGTCTGAAGAATGTCTCCTTTCATTGGTGGTCAGTGGGAAGAATGTCTCCTTTCATTGGTGGTCAGTAGGAAGAACTGTCTCCTTTCATTGGTGGACAGTGGGAAGAATGTCTCCTTTCATTGGTGGTCAGTGGGAAGAATGTCTCCTTTCATTGGTGGTCAGTGGGAAGAATGCCCCCTTGCAGGAAGCTAAAAAGATCATTGGTGTTTATTTGGCACTGGACCTGGAACTAGCACCGTCAGATGGGAGCCACAGCTCAAGAAACCCCCAGCAACCTCAGAAGGAACCCTAGCATTCCACAGAATTCTGGTTGAGAATGGCTGATCTAGAAGCACATGGAGCGACATGAATAATATGAGACTTGACCAAATTAAGTTAGTATACATAGGCATTTGTATTTTGCTTCTGACATGCTTTTTGAGGAGCATTTTTTGGAGGATAGGGAAAATCACAAATTTGACCAGAGACCTATGGAATTTTTTTTTAATAGGGGACACAGAAATAAATCTATAGGCTTCCATTGCTGACCCTCTTCTTAAAATTCTAGTCACCTGGCTCTCTTGTTTTAAAGGAAATCTTTAACATGAAGGCTGCCATTTCAGACTTATTCTGCAAATGATAGTTGCCTGGCTGTGAATGTCAATCTTGTTTCAGAACATCGAGTCGCTGACCCGGAACAAGGTTGTAGAGAATGAGGTCTGACTCTCCTCTGACTTATCTGTACTTGTTCTAGCTCACTGCTATTTTCAGAAGTTGGTCGGCAGGTTTACTTTAATCCTTCGAGTTGATCGCCTATAAAAAGCATGCAGCTTAAAGTCAAAGCTCCTAGTCTGTTTACTTGGTCCAGGTCAGTGACTATAAAGGTATGGAAGTCACTGGGTCAGATTGACAGCCAGGCAACTTTCATTTTCAGAATAGCTGGTCAGCAAGAGTAGCCCCGTACTGCTCCTAGTTTCCAAAACAGCTGCACACCACTTCCATGAGGTGAAAAATAACTTTATTTTTCCAGCACATGCACAATCAACAGCTATTGTGTTTCACCACCACTTAAACATAATTGCTCTATGATTAAGCCCCAGAAGACAGGACGAAACACATTAGGGCAGCTGGATGGAATGTTTGTGCCTTTACTGGAAAAATAAGATTGTCTGTAACCTCATGGAAGTAGTGTGCAGCTCTCAATAAACTGCGATGCAAAGATTTGGCCCCTGGAGGCACTAGTGGGCTGAAGAAGAACACAGCGGCGGGCTGTGGAGCAGCTTTACATTGATTGTATGAGTATTTTCTCCTGTATTCCTTTAATTTACCTGACATCAATACAGTGGCCCAAAGCAAAAGGTCTTCTGTCAGTCTGTCTATCTGAGATTCTTGGATACTAACTGATACCTTTTTTACAACCAGATTCCAGCTGTCCTCTTTGTATTCTATGGGGCAAACTTTGTTCTCTTTGGTTACAATGTTTCCTGACCCATCATGAATTCATGCAAGTGATACAGAGGATTTTTCTCTGTCATTGTTTAAAAGACTCAAATCAATACAAAATGAATTTCTATTTTCCTCACTGGGAATTTGTATAACTTTGTGTTGTGTGGAGTCATTATATTTAAAGCTCACTTTAAGTCTGATGTTCACACTTTTGCGACTTGTCATGCACCTATGGACATCAAAGTTGCATGGCAAGTCGTACTTCATGTTTTTCCCAATGATAGCCATTCATATATGTGAAACTAAGGCTCCATTCATACTTGTGCAACTCGTTATGCAACTTTGGACACCAAAGTCACATGAGACATCGTGCCCCATATTTTCCAATGGTAACTTCAAAGTAGTTCATGCACTACTTTGGTCCGACTTTTTATGAAACTTGAGGGCCATAGACTTCAATGTTAACCCTCAAAAGTTGTATGAAAGTCGTACCTGAATGTTCTACAATGCAACCGTTGTGCAACATTTGTCCATTATCGCTGGTCAAAGCCAAAGTCGTATTAAAGTTGCACTCCAAAGTCGCACGGTGTCGTACAATTTGACTGGAGCCTTAAAGTGGAAGTTCAGCCTAAAGTTTATCTCTAAATCTACAGGCAGCCACAATCTAAGACTAACCTATCTAGCCCTGTAAAGCAAAAATCGCTATACATACCTTTCTGAAGCCGATCTGGTCCAATCTCCAGCGACTAAAGCTCTGTGCAGGAGACAACCGACAACAGCTGGGAAGTGACGTCACCCATAGAGTTACTATGGTGCTCCCATTATGGGCTGCAGCTTCTAGACCCTCCTACACGGGGAAGCCGCTGATGATAGCTCAGTGTGGGACCAGACCAGATCGGCTTCAGAAAATGTATGTATAGCAATTTTTGCTTTATAGGGCTAGATAAGTTAGTCTTAGATTTTAGTTTTAGGCTGAACTTCCAGCTTAAGGTAGTTTATGCATTACTTTTGTCCAACTTTCATGCAACTTGAGGGCCTAATGCCGCGTACACACAATCGGACTTTACGGCATACTTGGTCCGGCGTAGCGGATTTCGTTGGACAATTCGATCGTGTGTGGGCTCCAGGGGACTTTGTTTTCTCAAAAGATTGTCGGACTTAGATTTGAAACATGTTTCAAATCTATCCGACGGACTCGAGTCCGGTTGAAAAGTCCGCTCGTCTGTATGCTAGTCCGACGGACAAAAACCCACGCTAGGGCAGGTATTGGCTACTGGCTATGGACTTCCTTGTTTTAGTCCGGTCGTACGTCATCACGTATGAATCCGTCGGACTTTGGTTGATCGTGTGTAGGCAAGTCCGTTCATTCGGAAAGTCCGTCGAAAAGTCCGCCGGGCAAAGTATGCCGTAAAGTCCGGTCGTGTGTATGCGGCATTAGACTTCCATGTTAACCCTCCAAAAGTTGCATGAAAGATGTACCTGAATATTTTACATGCAACAGTGGGTCTGACTTTGCAGTGGGACAACAAGTCACATCTAAGTCGCAGCCATCCAAAGTGGAGTCGTACAAGTGTGAATGGAGGTGACTGTGTCAATGTAGCACAAAATCCTAAAAGAAGGTGCACCCAATGAGAAGATAAATAAGGCTAAATTTTGGAGGTGTACCGAAACAGAAACTTCAAGATGCACTTGGCAAAAACCGAAAATAAAAAAAAAAAAAAAAAATACAATTATTTATAAAAAATATATATCATATTCAACTTTTTAATTAATATCATGAATTTTAAATGAACATGAAAAGCTCAAGAAAAATGCATCCCTTTAAAGTCTATGTATGTCTTCAAACTGGTCCGTTGCGTTCCCGTTGTGTTGTTAAAAATCTTGCTTGCTACATTTCTGGTCAGTTAAAAAAAAAAAAAGGCACCAAAAACGCACTTCCCAGTTGAAATGCATTGAAAACGCATCAATAACGCACCCGTGTTGCGTTTTTGATGCAGTTTTTGAGTCACATGACGAAAAACACTCCATAAGCACAGTAAAATTGTGGTAAAATCGCAGCAAAATCGCATGCATTTTTTAAGCCATTATCGGCATCTTTTACTCTATCGGCAAAATGCAGAAAACATCATTTTTCAGCCGATATGTTTCGGCCACCAAAATTTTGGTGCATCTCTACTACATTTGCATAGATGGCCAGAGGTAGCTAAACGTTGTCTCCGGACACAGTGAAATCTGTGTTTTGGCCACATATACACTGGCCAGTTAGCTGCAGCCAGAACTCCGCAGAAAGGCCAACCTTGGATGCACACAACTGTGTCCAGGGTCGATCGGAGGCTTTATTTGCATGTGGTTACTTGTGAACAGTAGTGGCGCTGGCCATTGACTTGTACAGGGTACAAATCTGACAGCCGTCACTCTGTGTGCACAGGCAGCGTTTAGTACCACCGGCGAGAATCCCTAGGTTCTCAGCCACCCCTATGTGGCCGTGTGATTGTAGCCTTACCTCATATCTTTGGCTGTTCATGTCTCATACCTTCCCTCTGTACCAGTGCTGCAGCCTCTGTCAGTCTTTTCATTATTTGACATTTCCTGGAGTGTCAAATGCCTGTTTTTCCTGTAATGCGGCGTGCCCCCCCCCCCCCCCCCCCCAACCCCTGCATCACTGAATCCTGTAGCAATGTAGGGGTCAGATGACAGAACCATAGGAACACCAGCATATGATACTCCTGGAGAGACTGGTGAGTCTGACTGAGACCACAGCATTAAAATGGAGAAACAATATGAGATGCGGGCTGCTGGAGAGGTTTGTTACATCTACTAATGCAGGAAAGTGCTGTTTTTATCTGTTTAGACCTGGTTCACACCTATGCTGTTTGCATATACCAGGTGCATTTTGGGCTTTTCAATACACGTTTTTGATCGATTGAAGTCTATTGAATCAAAAACACAACCTGCTGGTCCCTGGCCTTTTCCATAAAATGCACAGATGTGAATGTGACCCATAGGAAACCATGTTAAATGGGCTGTAATGAGTTTCTGCAAAACTGAATACGCACAAAGAAAAAAATGCATAGGTGTGAACCGTGCCTTAGGGGTCAGACAGGGTCTCTTTAACATTCACACAAAAAAAAAAGCACCTGCATTATTTCTGGACAATACAGCACATCACAACGAGACCCAGGACAGACCTGCAAAATGCGGGACTGTCCCGGGCAATCCGGGACATGTGGTCTGTCACCCTAGCACAAGCCACATTGAGGTGAATGCAATGTGTTGTGGTGTGCTGACGGCAGAGGCATTGTTTATAGTGTATATGTACATTGGGGTCAATAGAATGCCTGCACGTGTGTGTGTGTGTGTGTGTGAATATACAATAAAGATCGCTCTCATCAGAGCAACATGGCTGCCATTGCTGAAGCCTCTTTCTAAAATAGTTGGTTGCTTATTTGTCATGCTGACCTTTTGTTTCAAAACCTTTGAGGCAGTGAGCTAGACAAGGACTTTTCTCTAGCTTTCCATGATTGTCGGCATATCTGATCCAGGTCAATGACTCAGAATATATGGAAGTCAGTGAGTGTCAGCAGGCATTTCACATTTTCAGGAGGAGCTCAGCAATGGCAGCCCCGGTGTTTCTTTAACATAGTTACATAGTAGGTGAGGCTGAAAAAAAAGACACAAGTCCATCAAGTTAACATGTTTAGTGTAATCATCTGCAGCCGAGATATTTGTGTTTTTTACTGCACAGTGGGCACCTGAGGTCAATGAGGCCTGTATCAGCAATCTTCTGCTCCTCAGTCTCTTTAGAACTATCAAAAACATATTCATCAGCACATCCTGTAGCTCTCAAGGAGCAACTTTAAGGCTCGGTTTCAACTATTGCAACCCCAAAGTCGCGCGATTTTGCCGAGATTTTACCATGATTTTTTTTTTGCCTCGACTTGAAGCAATGCCTGTGTATTCTTGAGGTCTAAGCACCTCAAGTTGCATCAAAGTGGGACCAAAGTAGTGCAGGGACTACTTTGAAGTCGCACAGATATGAACGGTACGACTTGTCATGCGACTTTGCAGTCTCAAGTTACATGAAAAGTAGCACTAGTGGAAACCGGGCCTTAGGGGCAATTTGCACCATCCTGTTAGGCCTGGTTAACACCTATGCATTTTTTGGTGCATTTTGCAAAAGCGCAATACAGTCCATTTAACATGGTTTTTGATGCATTGTTTGTGGTTTTTAATCTGCCTAACAACAAAAACATCTCCCTTTTAGGGAAAAAAAGCATTAAAATGCAAAATGCGTCAAAAACCTGTGTGCAAAAAATGCAAAGCGCACCGCAAAAAGCCCTGCAGAAACGGATCAAAAGCAAACTGCATCTGTGTGAACCAAGCCTTAGAAAACGCACACCACATCTTTAATCTGTCCTGATAAAATGGAACACGGTGCAGATTTGTTTTGTGTGGTTATTATGCATCCTTTTCAATGCACTTATTACAATGCATACTGCAGTGTAGTGTGTTTCCATTTAACAATAAAGTAATTTTCCTTTTTTCCCAAACGTAAAAGACTTTTTCACCAATGCAGTTCACTACTCTCTGTTGCAGCCCTCTGTTGTGAACAGCTTTATAGAATATATTTGTAACTAGTATTCATGCGCTCTGTGACCTTCATTGCAGTGCCCCAAAATGTGAACGGGCCCCCGGCTCAAGTAGGAAAAGCAGTGTTTCAGAGCCTTGCAGGACTCCATCAGACAACCGCGCCTGATGATAAAGGAATCTTGCGAGATTCTGAAACATTGATTTTCTTACATGTGAGCCATAACCATCTAACCCACAGAGATTCATCTCCAGAGCCAAAATAGTCTCCTTAAAAAGCCCTGTCACACTGGGGCAGTGTGGGCGGCAGGTGTAAAGCGCTGCTAGTTTTAGCGTTGCTTTTCAGCCGCTAGCAGGGCGCTTTTAACCCCTGCTAGCTGCAGATGAAAGGGTTAAAAGCACCCGTGTTGCGGCCATTCATTTCAGTGGGCAGGGGTGGTGTAGGAACGCTGTATACACCGCTCCTCCACCGCCCCAAAGATGCTGCTTGCAGGACTTTTTTTCCCGTCCTGCAAGCGCACCTCCCCAGTGTGAAAGCACTCGGACTTTCACACTGGGGAGGTTAGAGAGGCTCTTTTGTTAGCGCTAAAAACGCCTGAAAAGCACCCCAGTGTGAAAGGGGTCTTGGAGCCACAAAAACTTTAAAGTGGAACTAAACCCTCCTCTCCTTTTCAGCCAAGGAAGCTGCCATCTTAGTTCGATCTGCAGCTTCC